>NC_064626.1:693811232-694114262 GCF_023864275.1 Schistocerca cancellata
AACTACTGCGAATATATAAATCTTTAGCACAGGGCGCCAGCAAAGTCGCTACGGACATGCCAGGCGATTCGTATTCTCTGAATGGGCAGTTGTCCAAAAAACGATTCATCCCCGTCCCCATCTTATGAATTATAAAGCGGGGGTAAAAATTATAGAAAGCATACTTTTTATGGATATAAACTACAATGAAAATCAAATAATTCTTTAAATATTGTTTATTTAATGAAATGTTGTTTAGTAAAAAAAAAAAGCTCACTTCCACAATGCAAAAATTGTTCTGCGCTTTCTGCGCCGCGAAATAAATGTAATTAACAAATCATCTAAACGTAGTTCATCGGCAGTGTCATAGTAAAATGTAGATTAGCGATATGACTGAATCGATCTTGTAACATCATTAATCTGGAATAACTATTGAATCGTCGTAAAAAAGGAAATTTCGTTCACGAGAACACTATGAGTCAGGAATCGTAACAAACAAGCGAATAAATTTCAAAAAAATGGTTCAAATGGCTCTGAGCACTATGGAACTCAATATCTGAGGTCATAGGTCCTCTAGAACTTAGAACTACTTAAACCTAACTAACCTAAGGACATGACACACATCAATGCCCGAAGCAGGATTCGAACCTGCGACCGTAGCAGTCGCGCGGTTCCGGACTACAGCGCCTAGAACCGCTCGGCCACCAGCAGCTGGTAATGAAGTTAAAAAGCAATGGAATTTGTCCTCTTGTAATTTTTTTGTTTCAGCGGCACAACTCCCCTCATATCTTTTCGCTGTTCATCTTGCCTCTTCAAAAGTTGCGAAAACACGTCCATCGTTTATGAGACACACTCCATCAAAAAAAAAGTTTTTGTAAAATTTTGCAATTTCATTGACATCTGTTGAATGTTCAGGAGCAAATTTTCCTTACAATTTATAAAATTTCGGAGAATCATTTTAAAAGCTCGTGATCACAGGTCGCTAGATTGCTTCTTTCCTTGTAGACAGCCACTGGATGTCGAATTTTCCTTCACATCACGAACAGCTAGGTAAGGGTAAGCAGCGCTGACGCCAATATACTGCCAAACTGGAAAAAAGTCGTTCCGGCCGTAAATGCTGCATCGCAATGCTAGAAGAAATGTCGCGTTGTAACAAGTACTTCCGAGAAGGTACGGAGCAAAGCCGAGACACGTCGAGCGTGAGCTCGCACGCCGCACGCACATCATGCAGTTTGGCACGCCGTGTCCGATCCTGCTTTACGCTCTGGAGGAAACGCGCATGTGTCAAAGACAACACTGTTGGTAAGTAGAGCGTCAATCACAGATAAAACTTTAAGCGTCTAACAGCAAAACAAAGCAAGTGCAGAATCAGCAAAGCCACAGTGACTACAAAGTATATGGTAGACTATCGTGGATTGCATGTACCAAATTGTGGATGATATGCAGCAAATGCAGTGTCACGTGCAGCTGTAGTGTTATAGTATCAACAATGTGTCCAAGGGCGCCCTGGTGTTGTTAATGCTGATCTTGAAGGAAGGCCTTTGTCATCGACGAAAGACGACGACTTCTAGTCGAAGAACTGATTCACAGCAATCTTAGATTTCCCATCAACGAATACGTTCACACAGCTGTTCTCGAATAGCTTTGTTTTTGAAGGGCATACTTCTTTCATTGAGGAACTGAACGATTGGTTGAACGTTTTGACCGTTGTTTACGGAGAGGTGATAACCATGTTGAAAAATAGTGTCATGTATCTGTGTCACTTTCAAGTGCAGTGCATCATTCAGAAAAACTGACATGGCCTGCCATAATCATTTGTACCTTAAATTTTGAAGTCCCTTCGTATTTCCAAGGAGATTCAGATAGATGTAGGTTGCATTAATTATTTAGATATGAGGAGGTTTGCAGTGGATAGAGTGGCGCTGAGAGTTGCATCAAACCAGACTTCGGAATGAGGCCTAATTCTAGATAACAATTTTTTTAGATTTGGACGATTTTCTGGATCCGAACGGTTGAGCAAAAATCCTCTACCTTCATGATACGAAAAGATCCATTGTCACACCTATTACTGTTATAGAAAACTGTTGGCTCTGTAAACCGTCTGCCTACGCACACAAACGTCCCGGAACCACAACTCAGGCGTCCATATGAGGTGCTCTTTATTTGACACCACCCAGGAGGCAATTTTACCTAATGTGTGGGTGTAGCACGCATTACTGTCAACTTCCCCCTTCTCATTCCTGTGTAGAATGTAAACCCGATTTACAGTATTTAGTGAGCCTTTCTTATTGACATACTGTTCTATTATTGTATTTGGTTCAAATGGTTCAAATGGCTCTGAGCACTATGGGACTTAACATCTGAGGTCATCAGTCCCCTAGAACTTAGAAATACTTAAGTCTAACTAACCTAAGGAATCACACACATCCATGCCCGAGGCAGGATTCGAACCTGCAACCGTAGCAGTCGCGCGGCTCCGGACTACAGCGCCTAGAACCGCATGGCCACCGCAGCCGGCTATTATTGTACTTTTGTGGTTCCTCGTGTCTCAATATACAAACTTTAACGTCTACATATTCATTTGTCCTTCACAAGACACGTCGTGGTGAATGGTATAATACTGTCACCTCCCACTTTCCTGTTTCCCTCACGGAACAGCGAGTGTTGGCGAGTCTCTGTGTAAGATCGAATCTCTGTGATCTTACCTTCATGGTATTTTGGCGAATATAATTAGGAGGACGCAATATATTCGTTGAACCTCATGGGAACGTAAGCTCTATGGATTTTAACAGTAAAACACTACGTGATGCACATCGCTCGTCGCATCCAGTCTACTTAGATACCGTCATTTGTCATCAGTCCATTGTATTCTCAGGACGTGTTTATAACAGCACACCTAAAAAAAATTCAGTCCTCTTTCTTTTAGGCCCTAGATTTAAGGTTTAATTTCTATAGAAAATCGTACTCAAAGCAACTGTTTCTCGTATCATTTACCGATTTATAGGCTACAACGTTAGACCTTTAGATCCTGTTTTCAAGAGAATTTTCCTTGGCTCTTCTTAGGTTATTCTTGGTCCAGCCAGCTACAGATAAATGAACGAATGATCTTATTCAAGTAATTCGTTATGTATCCTAACTTCCACTACGTCCTTTCTATTAAAGGCCATCGTCTTTGTTTCTGTTTCGTCGTTCTCATGTGTACTCTTCTAACATTCCACTTAAGCTGAACTCAGGATACGATCTAAAGAACAGAGGTTTATCTTTTATTTTAGCGTTCCTCACAAGTGTCTTCTAACCAAACTGCGTGCCTACGGAATATCGCCTCAGATGTGCGACTGGATTTGTGATTTCCTGTCAGAAAGGTCACAGTTCGCAGTAATAGATGGAAAGTTATGGAGTAAAACACAAGTAATATCCGCCGTTCCCCAAGAAAATGTAATAGACCCTCTATTATTCCTGATCTACATTGACGATATAGGAGACAATCTGAGTAGCTCTCTTAGATTATTTGCAGATGATGCTGTCATTTACCGCCTTGTAAAGTCATAAGACGACCAAAACGAATTGCAAAATGATTTAGATAAGATATCCGTATGGTGCGAAAATTGGTAATTGACCCTGAATAAAGAAAAATGTTAAGTTCTTCACATGAGTACTAAAAGAAATCCGCTAAATTTAGATTACGCGATAAGTCACACAAATCTGAAGGCTGTAAATTCAACTAAATAAATACTTAGTGATTACAATTGCAAATAACCTGAATTGGAACGAACTCATAGATAATGTTGTGGGTAGAGCAAACCAAAGACTGCGATCCATTGGCAGAACACTTAGACGGTGCAACAGATCTACTAAAAAGACTGCTTACACCATAGTTGTCCGCCATATTCTGGAGTATTGCTGTGCGGTGTGGGATCCGCATCAAGTGGGACTGACGGATGACACCCAAAAAGTTCAAAGAAGGGCGGCTCGTTCTGTATTATCGTGAAACAGGGGAGATAGTGCTACATACATGATACGTGAATTGGAGTGGCAATCATTAAAACAAAGGCGTTTTTCGTTGCGACGAGATCTTCTCATGAAATTTCAATCACCAGTTTTCTCCTCCGATTTCGAAAATATTCTGTTGGCACCCACCTACATAGGGAGAAATGATCATCACGATAGAATAAGAGAAATCAGGGCTCGCACAGAAAAATGTAAGTGCTGGTTTTTCCCGAGCGCCGTTCGAAAGTGGAACGTTAGAGAGACAGCTTGAAAGTGGTTCACTGAACCCTCTGCCAGGCACTTAATTGTGAGTAGCAGAGTAATCACGAAGATGTAGATGTATCCAGAAATGTTCTGAGTAAAATACTTTATGTGACGAAAAAACACCAGGATGTAAATAATCAGAAACTGACAAGAGTAATACTCAGAATAATTGTCAAACACAAGCACATCAGACACAGAAATTTCTGAAAAACGACAGTAACGCTATCAGTCATTTGCTAAACAGGATGGGATAATAGTCTTGATCATGTCGATCATCACATTTTAACTGATACTAATTTTAATGACTAATCAAAAACCACTTCCATTATATTATTACTGTGTTATTTACTTTGTTACGACCACTTGCGCTCTTGGAACAACCTGAAGATGTTTTAAGAGCGAAACTTTTCGTAACTCAATAAATTTGCAATAATAAAGCTAAGGTGGTTTTCTTTAGCCATTAAAATTGTTAGCTCAGTTGCTATGCCGCGCGGTATTAGCTGAGCGGTCAGAGGCGCTGCAGTCATGGACTGTGCGGCTGGTCCCGACGGAGGTTCAAGTCCGCCCTCGGGCATGGGTGTGTGTGTTTGTCCTTAGGATAATTTAGGTTAAGTAGTGTGTAAGCTTAGGGACTGTTGTCCTTAGCAGTTAAGTCCCTAAGATTTCACACACATTTGAACATTTTTTTGTTACGCCACGTTACCTAGCAGTCGCAAAAACCATCACACCGATCACTGTCCAGCCATCCTGAATCTGATTTTCTGCTTAAGCAGCTTCAGCCACGGTAGTACCTTTGACGGCCAAGAGAAGTTTTTTCCTACATCCTCTTGCAATTTTTAACGCTTTGTAGTGAATTCGATATCGTACGGACTTCAGACTAACCAAGCAACGTGTTTCAGTGCTGAAAACGCTGTAGTCGGACCTGAATAACAACATGTCAAATCTTTGTCCAACCATTCAGTTTTTGGTTTATGGCACTGTTCCTGCGGTTTCTCTGAAACGGATACGGTCGATTTCCTTTCCCATCCGTCCCTATTCTCGCTTGTACTCAGTCTCCCATTACATCGTCGTCGACGGAGCGTTAAACTTTGTTCTTGCTTATTTGCTTGAAATCCCATTTCTTTTTTTAAGGATAGAAGTAGAAGCACAGAAGACTTGCGCACGTAGTGTTACACGTAGCTTGGGAAGATGAGGCGGGTCCCAATGAATCTATGCGTCGGATTAGCCGATTTTCTGCACCTGCTTAAAATAATGTCATAATGGATTGCTATCTGTGCTCCAGAAATCTGAATAGTTAATGCACAGAATAGAAAACGCACGATTCGTTTACGGTATAAAAAGCGTACATACAAGCCAGAATCTCGAACAATTAAAGCACAAAGGCACAGAGAACAGAAACTACACGATTCTTCTACAAGTAGCGTACAGAGAAAGGTACAAACCTTTTAGATTAAACTGATACTGTTGCCCCTGGAAGGTGTGAAAAAAGTGCGAAATGCAGTATGAAGGAAGACCAGTAATAACAGTGATAAAGGTACAGAAAATAAGTAGACAGGTCTAGAACCGTGCGATACACGCCTTCCAACTGACCTGTGTTAGGTTTCTAAGTATATTTTTAGAATCACAATAAATAAGTAAACGGTGTTTTTCTGTCCTTCTCAAATACCAGCAACTACGGACAGAGAAGGATGTGCCCACGTCGCATCGCAGCGGCTGGCGCCGCCAAAAGCAGGCATACTCGTCGCACCATGCAAGGACGTGGTGCAATGGGCAGTGCCTCTGAAACACTTCTGTATATTAGATGTATCCTGTTGTGTGTACAGCGATTTGGTATCTGGTGAAAAGGGAAATGGGATACTAAGTATCTGCATGTAATTTTCTCTACACCTGTCCAACAGACCATCCTGAAGTCTTCATGAAGAAGTAAAATGAGTTTGTGACAATGTACGAATGATGCGTAAGTAAATACATTGATAAAAGGCAGAATTGACGAACCAAGTTTCAGGATGATTTCAAAAAACCTCCAGACGGGTCAAGAATAAAAATTCGCACAGTCGCCTCTGTCTTCGCGAGACGACCTGCCACACCGAAGCACCCTAATATCCCATGACACACAGCTGGAAACCACTGTCGTACGCTGCAGTCATGGGCTGTGCGGCTGGTCCCGGCAGAGGTTCGAGTCCTCCCTCGGGCATGGGTGTGTGTGTTTGTCCTTAGGATAATTTAGGTTAAATAGTGTGTAAGCTTAGGGACTGATGACCTTAGTATTTAAGTCCCATAAGATTTCACACACATTTGAACATTCACCAATGTCGTACGGGGTTCTCTCGCAGCGGGTCGTCGGCAGTAACTCTAGTTAGAGAAACAGGTCTAACAGGTTAATTGTTTGTCAACTTCTGCAGCAAAATTCGCTAATTTTAAGGAAATATTCCTTCAGCTTCAATGAGAAAGAATGGAAATTTTATTTTGTGCGAAACGCAATACTGTTCATGGTCCGACACTGCTTTAGTCAGTTGTCCATTCACTTCTTTAATCTGATGTCCAAAGAAATGAATAGAGAAAATCAAACAAATCCGTTCTACGCAAGTTCCTTTGTCAGGCTGGAAAGTGAAATTCCCCGTAGATTATTGATACGATGAATGCCAGGATAATTTCTCTGGAAATGGTTTAACTAATTTCCTACCTTACACTTCCAAATTCGAGCTTGCCCTGCATCTCTAATGACTTCGTCTTGGACAGAGAATTAACTCCTAATCTTCCTTCCTCTTTATAGGCAATCAAATTCAGAAAACTTTGGCTGGACTCCGTATCACCTAGCACACGTTCGGTGTAACACTTGGTTGGAAATGAAAAGATTTAGACTTACTCTACCTACCGAGAATTCGAGTTTCTTCTTACTATGAAATAAACATGAGAAGTGAAGGCTACAGTGGCCCTACTCGTATCCGATGGAACGAGATCAGTGTCTGATCAGACTATTCTCATTTATGTCCCTCCCAATTATCAAAGTCAATGGATAGTTTGTTAAGTAAAATCATCGTCATTCATTCCAATCCATTTCCAAATAATTCATTCTCGAACAAAGGCATAAGGATCATAATAAAGAAAGAACAACTTTGTGATAAAAGGCATGGAGTCATCTTCCGAACGCTCTCTCGCTCTCTTTCTCCCTCCATCGGGAGGCCCTACGGTTCCGACTGACCGCAGGGTCATCCTCAGCCGATAGGCGTCACTGGATGCGAATTTGGAGGGTCACGTGGTGAGCACACCACTCTCTCGCCCGTTGTCAGCTTTGGTGACTGGAGCTGCTGCCTCTCAGTTAGGTACCGGTAGCTCCTCAATTGGCCTCATAAGTGATGAGTACAACCCTCTTGCCAACAGCGCTCGGAAGAACGGATGGTCACCCACCCAAGGGCTAGCCAAGTCCGATAGCCCTAGACTTCGGTGATAGGACGTGAACCAGTGTTACCTCTGCGGCTAGGCTGTTGGCCATCTTCTGAACACCCTATACTAATTGTAGCTATCATCTTCAAGCGGATGACCATATATTGCTTCTGACCGTAAAATTACAAAATTTTAGGTTATTAATGAAGACCATCCCCTCGGTGGAATTTATTGTATAAGAGTGGCTGTAGATCTTTCAAAACTTAGTGTCCTTTTCTCCAGAAAAGTGTAAAGGAAAACTCTTCGTTTACCGCTATTGTCTGTCTTCGACTCCGTGACATCCTACAAGATCCAATCGTGGCAACTCCCGTCGCCTTAACCTCGTACTACGTCCCTCTATGGACTAGACAGCCGTCACATTAACATCTGGAGACGCGTAGTCCATCTGGTCTACAATTATCATAAATCTAAATTCTTGTCCTAAAATGTTGCAGAATTACGTGAAGTACATTAAATCCCACCGCATTTGTAAAATACATGTAATCCATAATAACAATCACTGTCGTATGGAATACTCTGACTAGTGATAGTGCTAATATTTCCACAATTTCAAAAGTAAACTAATGATTTTTTACCTGTAAAAGTGACAGTTCATCCTTCACTTCTACTGACTACAATCCGCCCTCCCTCCCCCTCCCAAAATCCCTTTCTTCAGCTTTCTTCCGTTCCTACGACAAATTTGAATTAGTATGATAATTATAACATTTAAGTTTTCTCGTGAATTGTTATTAATGTTTCGTGAAGTAAGTAAACATACGTGGTAAACCGTACCCTACATAGCCTGATGAAGAAAAAGGTGCTTAACACAATAAATAATTTTTAAGTAACAAATAAATCAAAGAAGACTGTCACTGTTGGACATGGAGATTAATTAATAATATTAATAGTACTATATCTAAAAGGTTCACAAGCAAGCTTACAAAGTTGTGGGAATATACTGAAACTACTGAGTCTTCACTTATTTTTATCATTGAAACACTGGTCTACAGAATTTTCCCTGAGAAGGACATCTCAAACTTCACATATTCATTTATTACCCAAAATATACAAGCCCAACGCAGTCTGACTGCTACACAGTGACAACATGAGTTCCAGTAATTAACACAAAAGTATGGCCCCGTATTGCAGGAAATCCTAAAAATATACTTTTTCATAAGTCACTTACCTCATAGAAAATCTTCATAATACGAACTACAGGAATTACAGCAAGTAGCAACAACAGCCAGCTAAATAAAAAGATTCTAACTACTATACACTCTAGCTAGCAGCCTTGTCGCAGTGGTAACACCGGTTCCCGTCAGATCACCGAAGTTAAGCGCTGTCGGGCTCGGCTAGCACTTGGATGGGGGACCATCCGGTCTGCCGAGTGCTGTTGGCAAGCGGGGTGCACTCAGCCCTTGTGAGGCAAACTGAGGGGCTACTGGCCTGGGAAGTAGCGGCTCCGGTCTCGTAAACTGATATACGGCCGGGAGAGAGGTGTGCTGGCCACACGTCCCTCCGTATCCGCATCCAGAGACGCCTGTGGGCTCAGAATGACACGGCGGCCGGTCAGTATCGTCGGGCCTTCATGGCCTGTTCGTTCGGAGAGAGAGAGAGAGAGTGAAACACTAACTACTAGGACGCATATGGTTAGCAAAAGAAAGATTTGTTGAAGAGCAAACAATGTATTTAGAAAATTTTACCTTATTCATGTGACATCCAATTCCAAACATTACATAATTGTCAATAATTCCACTGCCCAAACATTATCAACAACATCCATCATCCTAAATTTCCTTGTGTCTCTCTTTACAGTGCATGTCCTACCAACAAAGAGTTTCCACTAAGAAAAACATGTCCATACACTTCTCTGTCCACTCGCTAGCTGCTAGTCCGTCCAACCACAGAATCTCTTGCCGAGGGCGCAGAGCGCTGTCAGTGATATTGACACAGTCTATAGCGCTGCCAACATACAAACAGGCTACTTACAATACTGAAAAGAGAAAATGCTTCGTATGTTAATTTTTCGTTATTGTGCTTCAGAGTGATATAAAATCTTTTGAAAGGCCCTATCGTCGCCTAGAGCTGTTAAGATTATTTATTAGTAAAATTCGCTATTGCATTTTGAAGTGGCGTACAACAAAATTTTGTGCTTCAGCACATGTAAAACGAACTGGCATGCTTATATGTTATCACCCAGTTCATAGTTTATGTATTAAATTCTATCGTTGTTTGATAGCTACACCGAACGTGTTTAACTACTTGAAGTTATTTTTGCTAAAGACGCCAATAATGGTAACAATATTCAGACTATGGACATTATGTGACAATGTATACGTCAAAGTATTTCAAAATTTTTGACATTTGCTGAAGCAGAATACTTTAGTGCTTTCCTCTTGCAACTGACAGTTTGTTACCGTTAGTTGTTGTTAATTGGGCAATAGTGTACGGTACCCAATGAGAATCGCCCGATCTTGTAATTTCGGTTCTCACAAACAGTTCACTGTTTTATCCGAGTATGTCACAGTTTATGAGACTGTGGTTGGGTTGGGACCTAACAGCACAACTTTCCTCACTGCGAGTGAATCAAGCAGCAGTTGAATTTATGTTCTTGATTGTTAGAAATATTTGGCTGCTTTTTCTTGGAATACGTCGCAATTTCCGAGGTCTTGATTAGGTGGGACCTAGTAGCTGACCTTAAAGAAAACACCAGCTGACTTCTCATTTACGAACAGCAGGAAATGGTGAACAAGCGACATTATGGGCTACCTCCATCCCACCCAACCCGGTCAGGCTGAACGCCTTAGACACACTGTCCAGCGAGTGCAGCAAGGTGAAGGTTCCTCGCTGTTTTGGGGTGGATTATGTGGGGCCGAGGTACGCCGCTGGTGGTCATCGAAAGCGCCGTAACGGCTGTGTGATACGTGAATACCATCCTCCGACCGACAGTGCAGCCATATCGGCAGTATCATAGCGAGGCGTTCATGAACGACAATTCGCGTCCCATCGTGAACATCTTGTTAATGATTTCCTTCAGGGTAACAGCATCGCTCGACTGGAGTGGTCAGTATGTTCTCCAGACATGAACCCTATCGAACATATTGATTGAAAAGAGCTGTTTATGGACGACGTGACCCACCAACCACACTGAGGGATCTACGCCGAATTGCAATTGAGGAGTGGGACAATCTGGACCAACAGTGCCTTGATGAACTTGTGGATAGAATACAGGCATGCATCGATGCAAGAGGACGTACTGCTGGGTATTAGAGGTACCGGTGTGTACAGCAATCTGGACCACGACCTCTAAAGGTCTCGCTGTATGGTGGTACAACATGCAATGTGTGGATGTAATGCGCAATAAAAAGGGCGGAAATGATGTTTATGTTGACCTCTATTCCAATTTTCCGTATAGTTTCCGGAAGTCTCGGAACCGAGGTGAAGCAAAACTTTTTTTGTTATGTGTATAAGACAGAAGCGTGCAACGAAAACAGTGCATTAGGTAATATAAAACGTGTACTAGAAGAACAGATAAAAGAAATCCTGAAAAAGTCAAGAAATGAAAAGGCAACTGGACCAGGAGAAGTGGTGATGGCATTGTGAAAATAGGGGGCCGCCGCAAATGATGAGACTTATACGTAAATTGCTCACTCAGATTGAAAGGAGTCTACTGGCGCACACCTGTATGTGGCACCCGAATATGAAAATAATATTAATGTAAAGTAAAATGAAACTGTTATATTATATACAATGTATGTCTCTGATAGACTCTATATTGAGAAACGCTGACTGTGAACGACCGCAGAGCCAAAGATGCTGCATCTGGTCTGAGATAGTAGTGTTGGAGTAAGAGAGTGCTGGCGCAAAGTTGTCGGTAGCTGTCTATGAGTAAAAGAGTATGGTGTAGGCAGTTTTTGTGGTGTGATTTGTGAAGCCACCAAGTGTTAAATTAATATAAGAAATCTTCTCACAAACAAGGTAAAGATGTTAAATATTTATGACTTTCGTTTTGTCAGTGCACTAATATAGGTGAATTGGCTTATAATTTGGAATTGTTCAGTAACCCCAGAATATATGTAAACTCATTTGATAAATAGGCTAGTTAGATATTTCCCTTTTGTAATGTTTCTAAGATTTGTTAACGGAGCTATATGTAATTTGATCATTTGTATTTAAGCCGGTCTGGTGAAGTTAGATAATACTTGCTGTATAAATATCATTGTTTGTGAATCAATTAGTAAACATGATGTATTTCTCTGACTAATGTAACTTCAGTTCTCAGATGTTTTTGGATAGACAAACTTTACTTGCAACATAATTTTGCTAGAAATAAATTCAGTGTTAGTAATTCACCACAATCAGTACCGCCTCCCTGTCCAGGTCATATGTTTTTCAAAGAAGTTGGATTTTTCTTAAATGTTTTCATTTATCAGCCAGAAGAATATCATGTACATTTCAAAGTATTATGGCCAGCATTGCACACTGTTGAGCCTTTAGCTAGCATATTTTATTTTTTCATGAGAGACCAGAATATAAGGTTACACTGCCAGTAAACAAAAATAATATTATTCTTATTAAGATAACTTTCAATATACATATTTGTATGCACTCGCCATCATTCAGTGTATTCCATACACTGCAGAATAATATTAATACGTATCCAAAAGATTTTATTTAATTAAAGTAAATTACAAGATTGTAGAGGGAGGCGAAATACCAAGAGAGTGGGGTGTATCATAAATATCTGCCATCTACAAAAAAGGAAGCAAGAAGCTCCCAAATAATTATAGGAGAATGAATATTATGGCTTCTATCAGCACAGTTTTCACTGCTGTACTGAAAAACAGATTGGAGGATTAGATAGAGGGAAAGATGTGAGAGGGACAAGCAGGTTTTATAGTTGGACGATCTTGTATGGATCATATTTTTAGCCTTACACAAATAAGTGAGAAGATGTATTCAAAGGGTCAGGAAGTACGCCTAAGATTAGTGGATTTAGGAAAAGCGTATGAGCCTGTACCCACCAACGGACTGTCGGAATCGATGGAATATATAAGTTTAGAAGCACATTAGGTATTCCTAATTCAAAGAATATACAACTGATGGTACGCAGCAGTTGTAGTGGGGAGAAAGTTGAGTGAGACATTCAAAACATCGAAAGGACTTAGATTGGGTTTCAGTATGTCGCAGACCTATTTAAAATATATGTGCATATCCACATAACAAGCAGGTTTTGTTGAAGGGAAAGGAAGTCGTGAACAGATCTTCAACATAAGACAAATAATTGAAAAATCGCTAGAGTTCTGTGTTCCTGTCTTCATCTGCTTCCTTGACTATAGGAAAGCCTTTGACTATGTTGTCTGGGATAAGTTGTGGTAGGTGCTTTCAGAGTTTGGTGTCCCACCCTATGTGATAGCATTGATCAAAAGTCTATACAATAATCACTTCGCAGTTGTAAGGAAAAGTGCTGGTACGTCCGATTTCTTCAGAGTATCAAAAGGTGTGAGACAGGGTTGTGTCCTATCCTCACACCTGTACTACATCTATATAGAACATGTCATTAGGAAAGCTCTTGACGGTTGCACCAAAGGCAACTCAGTTGATGGCAGAAGTATCAACAACCTTCTTTTTGCTGATGACAATGTGCTTTAACCAACAGCGAAGATGAACTTGCAGCGCTACTAACAAGAATAAAAGACAGTCTAGCATATGAATTAGACATAAACCTCAGCAAATATAGACTCATGATAACTGATCGAGAAGAACATATCCACCTCACAGGTCGATTAAAGGAAATGGAAGTCGTGTATTCCTTCATATATCCTGGGTCAACCATCTGCAGCACGGGAAGTTGTGAAGATAAGAAGACGAATCAAGCTAGGGCGAGTGGCTATGAAGAAGCTCACCAAGAGCTGGCAGAGCAGAGCAATAACAAATAGCACATAGATCCGGCTAGTTGAAACACTCGTGTTTTCTGTCTTCTTTTATGGTTGCGAAACATGTACACTCAAGGCCAGAGAAAAATAGCGCATTGATGAGTTTGAGCTTTGGTGCTGGCGTAGGATGCTACCGAAAGAAGAACAAATGTGTCCATTATTGAACAATTCGATATCTCCAGACGCCTTTCTTTTCCAGTCACCAAAAAAATTCTCCAGTTCTTTGGCCATATTATGAGAAGAGATGGAGAAAATTTAGAGAAAATAATCTTGCAAGGAAAGATCGAGAGCACGAGACCAAGAGGAGGAGCAGTGAGCAGATGGATGGATCAAATCAAGAAGATCTTCGGTCTACCTCTTCAGCAGGCAGTAAGAGAAGCTGGCAACCGTCTGGGATGGAGACGCTTGGTTCATGGGGTCAAGACGCTCAGCAATGAGCACAGCGACTTATGATGATGATGATGATGATGATGATGATGATGATGATGATGATACGGGAGTGGTGGATCAGTCATGCGGAAGTACAGAATTTCCTTTCCAGCTTGGCTCTCTGTACTCATTATTATTCGCCGATGGTCAAATACTGAGAGCATAAAGTAGAGAGAATGTCATCAAATATTTGATAACGAAGTTAATATAAGCATTTGCAATACGTTCACTTTGAACAAATATGTGCAAGACAGAATATCTAGTAGTGGGAGGAGATAGAGGAGATATAGTACTGCCGCATGAAACTATTGAAGCTGTAAAGCTGTTTAAACGCACGATCGATTATCCATTCCTCGAGAAGCTGTGAAGTAGATGTAAAAACAAAGGATCCAGCAGCCAAGATGAGCAATTAAAGTGCTAATTTGAGTTCTGTGGAGTCGATAAATATGGAAGGAAACCAAGAAGAGGATTTTGCAACAGTAGTGCAAAGTATATTACCATACGGTGCAAAAGGATGGACCCTGGAAGAGCGATAGAGAATCAGAGTGCAGGCAGTAGAGATGGGTGGAAAAGGAGGGCAGCCAGGATATCCAGAACCGCTCAGAGAAGAAATCAGGGAGATAATGGATACGGAACTATCAATTGTGCAAAGAACTGAGAATAGAGCTCTACAATGGCACGGTCACGCACGGCGAATGGAGCAAGGACGATGTCCAAAAGAAATCCTGAAAGTGGTCAGCGCCAGGAAGCGTAAACGACCGAGATTAACATGGAGAGCGAGAGTAATTACGAGAGCTGTTAAGAAAGTACGGTCCGGTCAGGCGCGAAAAGGAAACCACAGCGAAAACCTGACGAATCTTTGCACAGATGTGTTGGGCAGTGTCTCTAATACGCCTGTAGATCGGGTCACGTTGCTCTTTACTGTACTGAGCTCGCAGCGAGCACTTAAAGATGCCTAGATAAGCAGTGTCTCCCCCCAAGTATGAGTGCCTGTGAGAGATTTTGCCTGATGTCATTCAGTCGACGTTATGCGTATCCTTTTTTATGACAATCCTCGGCCGCACACTGCAGGGCAACGAGGACGCTCCCGCAGTGTTTGGTCACTCATTATACAGCGCGGACGTGAGTCTCTCCCATTTTTATCTCTCCTCACATGAACCGCTGGCTATGAAGATAACTCTTTGGCAAAGACAACGAACTGTGGACCAGATTAGAGAATTGGCGAAAAGCACAGGCGGCTGCATTCTCTGACGACTGGTACGACGCTACGAAAAACGTCTGAGTCGGAGCGGCGACTATGTGCAGAAGTAGCTGGAAGGTGTAGCCAGCTGTTGCTGCTAAGACATTTTTGATTTTCACAGTGGTTTCCATTTCGCGACCTACTGGATCTTACTTTCCGAACAGCCCTCGTACAATGATGAGGAAGAGAGATCTGAAAGAGAAAGACTGTCACGATCGTGAAAGTTGGCGAATGGGAATACGGAGCAAGAATACAGGGCCACTTCTGACGAGCGGAGAAGTCTTTAAACGTAAAAGTAATATGATTCCAAGAATCATAGCTGATGTAGAGAGGAATGCTGTGGCGTGAAAATTTGGAAATTTGTAGTACGTTCTATGGGACCAAACTGCTGATGTCATCGGTCCCTAAACTTCCACACTACTTAACCCGATTTATCAACTCACGCTAGGGACAACACACATACACACACACACGCACATGCCCGAGGGAGTACTCGAACCTCCGACGGGGCGACAAGGCGCCCCTTACAGCGCGGCTATCCCGCGCAGCCCGCGTGAGAAGTGGAGTGAAAGAGTCAGGTCAGAAGTAGAGATGGGGGATCCGCTGTTGAACTAATTCATAGAGTTGAATCTTTCAAAGGAGTGAACAATCAGTGATTCAGAAAAAAAGAACGGTAGCTCCAAACGTTTCCCACGGCAGAGAGAGAGAGAGAGAGAGACGGAGCATATCAGCAGTGCCTCTGCTGGTCAGAGCACAGTGCACGCCACACAACACAGCCAGCGCCGGCCTCTGCGCTGCTTCTACCTTGGCTGCCTGCATTGTGTTTCACATATGCCGTGCCGTCTCTGTGCGTCGTTTGCCACATGCAGTGTCTGGCGGCGATCGTTTCAGTCACACGTCCTGCCCTCTGGGCAGTTGATGCGAGCAACAGGACAGAGAGCCACCTAGCGGATAACATAGGAACTACTTGCAACAACCTGCTCGCAAGGGAATGGACGATTTGTCTCGGAGCGGGTGAGTTCACCGCTCCCCCCACCCTCGGAACTCGCCCGCTCAACGCTCACCCCACCATCTCGACTCTAGCCAGAGCGTTGAGCAAAGCGACTCAGGTGTCACTCTGGTCTCTGCGGTCTCAGCTCACGCAGTAATACAGCTCGCGGCTCGACCTGCTCGACTCAGCGCCTCTGCATCGGAGTTCGTCCCTACTGGATATTGTTCTTCGTAGTAATACCGCTATGTATATTACATTATTATGTTATGTATACATCAATTGTTTTTATTTTATTTTTATTTGTTTAAACTGATCAGATTAGGTTCCTGATGACTCCTCTTACTATAAGATTTTTATTATGGACACTCGAATTTACGCTTTAATTACGAGCGAACCGATAAACGTTTCACAAAATGTGATACACCAATATTTTCCTTGTTTTATTCGGCGTAAGGCTATATGCAGCACTTTCGTTTTACAGTCAAATTTATATTTTTTTTTCTTATTCTGGTACGGATTTTGCGATTTTAGGCGTCTTCGGAAGGAAACGTTCACTTTAAAAATATATGGCTAGCGATGTATTTGTATGAGGTTAATGAAATTTTAATACATTATAGCCAAATATATTGTTAATGTAAATCTCAAGTTACAACATTTTCCGATCACCCAAAAAACCACGACAGTGCAAAATAAATCAATAATCAAAAACTTTGTCATATCGTGGAAATTTCAATAAACAATACAAAATTCTTACTCATTATCTGTGTTACTTCAAAATAGGATCAAATAAGATCAAAATACAGGTATAGTACTGGAATAAACCAAGTTTAAAGGGCAATGTGCCTTCCATTTATTTTCTATTGTAAATGAGTGGTGAGTCATGAAAAAGAGCTAATTCATTTCAGGGAGTGAACAGTTCTGATCCAATCTCTGAAAAGAACAGTTTTGCCCATCTCTAGTCAGAAGGCTGGGTGACTGTACGATGCCGACGATACAGCTGGACGTAGTATAGATACTTTACTACATGTACACACCTCCAAAATGGCAAAACACTTCGAAACTCAGATCTGCTAAGGACATTAACGTAAGCAAGGCACGTGTTTTATCTGGCAGGACACGTACGAGAAACGCCAGCCCCTGGGATAAGTGAGCCGGTGCTGGAACCGGTACTGCCCCCATTAAGAGACAGGGCAGGCAGGGCCGGCTAGCGCCGTCCTAATGACGGGCCGCAGGGCGGCGTCACGCGATGCGACGCAGGCCACGCACGCCACGCGCCGCTGCACGCAATCACCTGCCGCCCGGCGGCACGCAGCGCTCGTAGAGCCCCGCTGCCAGGTCGGCGTCTGCAGCTGCGGCTCCACCAGGCGAGCCACCGTCCCACTAATCAGGTCGCAGTCCCCTCGTGTCCTGGCAACAACCTACTACCACTTGGCACCGACTATAATTGGAAACAGGGTGGCGGACAAACTTGTTCCTCTGCCCGTCATGCAACTCATTGTGTACTCGCGCATAAGTCCTAGCGTTGTCCTATTCGCACACGTCACACTTACTAGTTGCCTGAGCTCATTAGCGCACCGTTGCATTGTTCGAGCGCGCGGCATCGGACTCGCCCGCAATATAAAATAGTGCCTAGCATGATCAGATGACTTCGCTTTCCGGAGAACTGCAAGAACGCACGTCCCTTCGACTTATCTTAGAACGAAGATTGAAGAAAGGCAAACCAACAATAATAGCAATTTGCAGACTTCGAGGTGGTTTTGAATGCTTTTAATAGAATGTGAGGCTTTCGAGAGAGTGAGGAGAAACTACATGGTGCGGAAAGTTATCTACAACTTTTACAATGTTCCTGAGTGCGTTACGTGTTCCTATCTCTCGCCATGTGAGAGTACCTCCAGGATTGTCGAAGGTAGTCGTTTTGGTGTTCCAGGTGTTATGGTCAGGGGAGGTATAATGTTGAATGGACGTACCGACCTACTTTTTGAACACGGGACACTCACCAGTCAATGTTATTGGGACTCCACACTCTTTCCCGACTTGCGTCTTTTCGGGTGTGCATTCTTCTCTGAATGTTTTTATGGATGACACTGCGCGACAGCATCGAATAGCGCACGTGAAGGATATCTTGAGTCATCCCACATCCGCAAATCTACATCTACATCTACATCTACATACATACTCCGCAATCCACCATACGGTGCCTGGCGGAGGCTACCTCGTACCACAACTAGCATCTTCTCTCCCTGTTCCACTCCCAGACAGAACGAGGGAAAAATGACTGCCTATATACCTCTGTACGAGCGCTAATATCTCTTATCTTTGTGGTCTTTCCGCAAAATATAAGTTTGCGGCAGTAAAACTGTACTGCAGTTGGGCCTCAAATGCTGGTTCTCTAAATTTCCTCAGTAGCGATTCACGAAAAGAACGCCTCCTTTCCTCTAGAGACTCCCACCCGAGTTCCTGAAGCATTTCCGTAACACTCGCGTGATGATCAAACCTACCAGTAACAAATCTAGCAGCCCGCCTCTGAATTGCTTCTGTCCTCCCTCAATCCGACCTCATAGGGATCCCAAACGCTCGAGCAGTACTCAAGAATAGGTCGTATTAGTGTTTTATAAGCGGTCTCCTTTACAGATGAACCACATCTTCCCAACATTCTACCAATGAACCGAAGACGACTATCCGCCTTCCCCACAACTGCCTTTACATTCTTGTCCCACTTTATATCGCTCTGCAACGTTAAGCCCAAATACTTAATCGACGTGACTGTGTCAAGCGCTACAGTACTAATGGAGTATTCAAATATTACGGGATTCCTTTTCTTATTCATCTGCATTAATTTACATTTATCTATATTTAGAGTTAGCTGCCATTCTTTACACCAATCATCTTTACAATCATCTTGTATCCTCCTACAGTCACTCAACGACGACACCTTCCCGTACACCACAGCATCATCAGCAAACAGCCGCACATTGCTATCCACCCTATCCAAAAGATCATTTATGTAAATAGAAAACAACAGCGGACCTACCACACTTCCCTGGGGCACTCCAGATGATACCCTCACCTCCGATGAACACTCACCATCGAGGACAATGTACTGGGTTCTATTACTTAAGAAGTCTTCGAGCCACTCACATATTTGGGAACCAATCCCATATGCTGGTACCTTAGTTAGGAGTTTGCAGTGGGGCACCGAGTCAAACGCTTTCCGTAAGTCTAGGAATATGGCATCCGTCTGATACCTTTCATCCATGGGTCGCAAGATATCATGTAAAGAAAGGGCGAGTTGCGTTTCGCAGGAGCGATACTTTCTAAAGCCGTGCTGATGCATGGACAGCAACTTCTCTGTCTCAAGGATATTCATTATATTCGAACTGAGAATATGTTCGAGAATCCTGCAACAAACCGATGTTAAGGAACTTTGAGGATCCGTCCTTCTACCCTTCTTATATACAGGCGTCACCGGTTTTTTTTTCAGTCGCTCGGGGCTTTACGTTGGGCAAGAGATTCGCGATAAATGCAAGCTAACTAAGGAGCCAATGCAGTAGAGTACTCTCTGTAAAACCGAATTGGAATCCCATCAAGACCTGGCGATTTATTTATTTTCATCCCATTCAGCTGCTTCACAACCCCAGGGATGTCTATCACTATGTCCTCCATACGGGAATCTGTACGACACTCGAACGGCGGTATGTTTGAACGATCCTCCTGCGTGAAAGATTTCTCAAATGCTAAATTTAAAATTTCAGCTTTCGTTTTGCTGTCTTCCGTTGCCAGGCCAGACTGATCAGTGAGTGACTGGATGGAAGCCTTCGACCAGCTTACCGATTTTACGTAAGACCAGAATTTCCTTGGGTTTTCAGCAAGATATTTTGCTAAGGTATGACGGTGGTAGTGGTTGTATGCTTCGCGCATCGCTCTTTTTACAGCAGCACGAATCTCTACTAACTTTTGCCTGTCCTCATTTTCCCGATATTTCTTGTTCCGCGAGTGCGACTGTGTTTGCTTCTTGAGCATTCTCCGAATTGCGCTGTTAAACCACAGTGGGTCTTTTCCGTCCATAACCCACTTTTTCGGCACATACTTGTCCAATGCGTGATTTACAATATGTTTAAAATTTGCCCATAATTCTTCCACGTCCATCGTGCCGTAAGTAAATGAAGTCGATTCATTTACTAAGTGGGATGCTAACAACTGCTTATCTGCTCTTTCTAGCAAGAATACTCTCCTAGCCTTCTTGACCGACTTTTTTACTTTCACTTCGAAAGAGAACATTCAGCGAATGGATTGGTCTGTGCACTGCTTCGACTTAAATCCCAAGGGACACATGTGGGATGCGTTGGGGAGAGATAATGCAGCAGGTCAACATGTGCCAACGGCCGTCCAGCAGTTGTGAAACGCGCTGATGGCGGAATGGATCGCCATATCACAAGAACTCCTTACTAATCTCGTGGCCACTAAATGAGCACTTTGCAGAACAACCACTGCCGTCCGTGGCGATCACAGACCCTCTTAAGACCCAGAGTCCATCTTTTGTAATGCTCAGGGAAGCAACATACTGTCGCGGTGACTTCAGTGTAATTATTGTACTTTGAATAAGGGTGTCATTTCTGTTCGTCTCATTGTCTATTTCTTTCAGTTACTTTCTGCACTATACTGCAGGTGTTCTTTTTATGTATGAGCCAAATTTCAGCGAGCTATGTTGTTTGGCAGTGACAAATTTTAGTTACATTCGTCCTTAAGTTTTACGCACCAGCGTAAAATACAACAAAAACAAGTATGTCCTGTGACGTTTTTATATAAAATGTGTGGCTAAAAGTCACGGGAAGGCACTGGATCTGTTTTCGGCCGGCGGCTGCCGAAGCCTATGTGGTGCATTTGTCTCCGCCCACTTCTGGAACAAAAATCGATTCCTGACGCCCACAATCAAATCAGCGGCGGTTTGACACATGGCAGAACGTCAATCGCCCAATCGCACCGTGTGGCTCTGTGGAGGCAACGAAACGGCCGCGATTCGGGCACTTGTCGTCATACTGTCCGGCGCTTTACGCGTGTGGAACCACTGTGTCCCCGATACTGAAGGTGCACCATGGATATTGCTGACCTCGGATAATCGAATACTTGTATTGTCTACGATATACTCTCTTTCAACTTCTGAAGGTGGCAGGGGTAAAATGCAGGGAGCGAAAGGATATTTACAACCTGTATAGAAACCAGATGGCAGTTATAAAGAGTCGAGGGATATGAAAGGGATGCAGTGGTTGAGAAGGGAGTGAGACAGGGTTGTAGCCTATCCCCAATGTTATTCAATCTGTATATTGAGCAAGCAGTAACGGAAACAAGAGAAAAATTCGGAGTAGATATTAAAATCCATGGAGAAGAACTAAAAACTTTGCAGTTCGCCGATGACATTGTAATTCTGTCAGAGACAGCAAAGGACTTGAAAGAGCAGTTGAACGGAATGGATAATGTCTTGAAAGGAGGGTATAAGATGAACATCAACAAAAGCAAAACGAGGATAATGGAATGTAGTCGAATTAACTCGGGTGATGCTGAGGGAATTAGACTAGGAAAAGAGACACTTAAAGTAGTAAAAGAGTTTTGCGACTTGGGGGGCAAAATAACTGATGATGGTCGAAGTAGAGAGGATATAAAATGTAGACTGGCAATGGCAAGGAATGCGTTTCTGAAGAACAAAAATTTGTTAACATCGAGTATAGATTTAAGTGTCAGGCAGTCGTTTCTGAAAGTATTTGTATGGAGTATAGCCATGTATGGAAGTGAAACATGGACGATAAATAGTTTTGACAAGAAGATAATAGAAGCTTTCGAAATGTGGTGCTACAGAAGAATGCTGAAAATTAGATGGGTAGATCACATAACTAACGAAGAGTTATTGAATGGAATTGGGGAGAAGAGGAGTTTGTGGTACAACTTGACCAGAAGAAACACTGCTACCAGTGTTTGTTCTGCTATCATGTAATCATACAATAAAGGATCCTTGTTTCTATGTATTCGCAATACATTACATTTGTCTTTGTTAAGGGTTGCCACTCCCTGCACCAAGTGCCTATCCGCTGCAGATCTTCCTGCATTTCGCTACAATTTTCTAATGCTGCAACTTCTCTGTATACTACAGCATCATCCGCGAAAACCCGCATGGAACTTCCGACACTATCTACTAGGTCATTTATATATATTGTGAAAAGTAATGGTCCCGTAACACTCCCCTGTGGCACGCCAGAGGTTACTTTAACGTATGTAGACGTCTCTCCATTGATAACAACATGCTTTGTTCTGTTTGCTAAAAATTCTTCAATCCAGCCACACAGCTGGTCTGATATTCCGTACGCTCTTTCTTTATTTATCAGGCGACAGTGCGGAACTGTATCGAACACCTTCCGGAAGTCAAGGAAAAGTAGCATCTACCTGGGAGCCTGTATCTAATATTTTCTGGGTCTCATGAACAAATAAAGCGAGTTGGGTCTCACACGATCGCTGTTTCCGGAATCCATGTTGATTCCTACAGAGTAGACTCTGGGTTTCCAAAAACGACATAATACTCGAGCAAAAAACATGTTCTAAAATTATACAACAGATCGATGTCAGAGATATAGGTCTATAGTTTTGCGCATCTGCTCGACGACCCTTCTTGAAGACTGGGACTACCTGTGCTCTTTTCCAATCATTTGGAACCTTCCGCTCCTCTAGAGACTTGCGGTACACGGCTGTTAGAAGGGGGGCAAGTTCTTTCGCGTACTCTGTGTAGAATCGAATTGGTATCCCGTCAGGTCCAGTGGTGATTAAAACTAAACTTTCCCTACTTTAGCCAATGTAGACGGGAAACGGTGGTGCTGCTGTGGTGCCAAGGATCACCAGCAGTGCCAGCTACCACCACGACAGCACAGAACGAGTTGAGGCTCGTTTTCCGCAGGCAGAACTTTGACAGCAAAGTCCCGCGGGAGATGGCCTCCACCATCAGACCACCAGGTGCCGGTAGCCGGTCGCAGTACCAGCGCCGGGCCAGCAGGCGGCTCCCGCGCCGCCCACAGAGGCCGCTGGCCGCGCAGAACTATTTCCATCCACCAGATCACGTGCCGCAAATACTTGGCCGTGTATCCTTCCGCCCAGACCGACGCACATCCCACAGTGAGCCAGTTCCGTCGTGGTGTGCGGACTGGTGCAGGAGCAGAGTACATCATTACTGCTCAAATCAGGGGCTCGCTCTTGACATCAGCCGTACAAGAGGAGCGTCATGCCCCTCCCTCCTGGACATTGACGTTGTAGGCGATGTGACACTCAGAACACAGTTATTCTTTCACTCACTGTTTTCTCGTTAGGCTGTCAGCTGGTTGTAGAGTTGTGAAACTACCGTAGGCTATCGCAGACATTCGTAAGTAAGCACAGACTACGGTATTTTCCTAGTAACTCTGCCGGCCGGTGTGGCCGAGCGATTCTAGGCGCTACAGTCTGGAATCGCGCGGCCGCTAAGGTCGCAGGTTCGAATCCTGCCTCGAGCATGGATGTGTGTGATGTCCTTAGGTTAGTTAGGTTTAAGTAGTTCTAAGTTCTAGGGGACTGATGATCTTATAAGTTAAGTCCCATAGTGCCCAGAGCCATTTGAACAATTTTAACCTAGTAGCTTTGATCATTTAATGACGCAAAGCGTTACCTTTACGTTAGGTGCGTTGCATACCTATCGGACCTTATCTCATAACGATCGCTTTCCTTACGCATGCGAGCAGTGTCTTACTAGATTCCCCTAAAAACCCGGAATGGGTGAAGCATCTAGAAACCGAGTTGGAATTTATAAAGGACCAGATAGCCCACGGAACAAACCTGTTCTACATACTTCTCTTCCTGCGTGATACTTAAAAATAAACTGTATTTACAGCAAAATTTAAATTGTCTATTTTTTTAATTCAAGTTCTATTGAAAAACTGTGAACTTGAAACAAAGCGGGTTGGGGGAGGGAATGGATGTACTAAAAATAAAGAAAGTGATACGGGTTTATCATATAGCGCTAGAGTACGCAATTTCCCCAACTAAAAGGTAAATTGAAAAAGAAAACAAAACGCAAACCAAAAATATATCAGACACCGCTGCAGTACCCCGTCAAAACGTATATAAAACATGTTTCTGTTATTCATAAACATCTTTCGCACTTATTAATAATGAAAGGAAACTCTTGCCTTTCATCATGATTAAGTACATAATAATAATAATATATTTGTTAGGTTTGTGCATGTAGAAATTACGGGATCAACTAATATTTATTACTTATAAACTTACTGTAAGGACACAAAATACATCACTGAACGATGTGCAGCCTAATTATATGCAAAACCAATGACAAAAAAAAACAAAGACAAGTCAACAGCTCCCAGTTTCTCTCTTACACATTCATTTATGTTCGTTTCCCTACCAATGCTATGAATACTACTCTTAAACGCACAATTTACTAAGTCAGTTACGTAGTGTACCAAAACTAGTGAACCTTAGTTTTGGTAGAGCGCAACTCTAGGCACTTGTGATTCAAGGACTTTCATCAAGTGCATCGCGGCAGTGTTGTAATTTTCCACTTTTTAAAAAAATTTGTGTGTGCCTCTAGCCTTGAGACAGCACGGGTAACGTCTTATTATTTTCCATTGTTAGGCCTAGGAGTTTTGTTTAGTTCGTATTTGACACAAAAACACGAGAAGCGCGAACTTTTGTTAACTTAGTGATTTGTCCGGGAACTTTGTAAACTGCGAATAAATTTTCAACTTTTTTCACCCATAACTGGACTTCTCTTGTGGGACTATCCTCAGTCGGCGGACAACTCATAATCAGCAATATAGGAATGATGTTCAGAACGTGCACTGAAGAATTTGCGTTGTTAGTAGTGCCAATGTCATGACTTGCCGTTGGGTGCCAGTGTTCGTACTGTGATGTAGAGGAATTGGGACCACAAGGACGCGCAGCGTGAACGGCACTCGTTACTATGATCTGCCTCTCCAACATGTGATCCCTGCTCTGCGGGAGAGATGTGCTTTGGACTCAACTGTTTTGATGCACAATTGAGATCGACCTCACATTGCTCGTGCGGTCACTCTGTTACTCCGTAACACGTTTGCAGAAAACCGAACCATTAGCCGATTGTTCCAAAGTGCGTAGTCGCCAAAATCACCACATTTAACCGCTTGTGATTTCTGGCTTGGGGTTAACTAAAGGACAGCGTTTATAAGCAGGACACTCATTGGAGGTTAAAAATGAACGTAGTGGTGGGAGGAAGGGGGGGGGGGGAGATTACCCATCATTCCACCTGAGATACTTCGGCAGCAATAGATCTTATCTCTAGGACGATTCCAGGCTATCGTGGATGCAGACGGTCGTTACAATGAGCAACGTTTGTAGCCTGGAACACAAAACATGTTACACAATTAACAGTTACGCTCATATGTGGAAATTAAAATGTGTTTCTTTCAAAGGTTTATTCTTTAGTTCTCTTCCACACATCCTTAAAAATGCTTTCCACAAATTGTCGATGCCTTACGATCAGTCGTTTCTCATGAGGACTCTCTCAAGTAGCGAAAGTGTGACAGTTTAATGATAACCATGCTGTACACTGAAGAACAACTGACTTAATGATGTGCGAGTGTGGACATCCTCGGCCAACGTTATCTTTACGAAAACGTTTCTGAGCATGTGATCAGGTCTAGTAAACAACATGAAGACACTGTCACATACCCGGCAGTTCTGTACTGCGTTACCAGTGTTGTTCGTCATGCTACTCTCACTTTTGATTGCAGAGACTCTACTTGTCGTCACAAAACACCTCTTTCAGTTACTGACTCTTAAACATCGGATTTCTTCGCATACTGGCAGTCATGGTTCTTCTTCATCACTTCATAACATTATTTAAAAGAAGCACAGTTATAACGGCAACAAGAAATTACTGATTTCGGCCATCTATCTTGAGATCAGAAGCAGTAGTTAATGTTCAAACATTGATAATGTAGTTTTCTCAACATGCTTGGGACTGAGTTAATGCTTATCTTAGGGTACCCGGTGACGTCCAAACCCGATACTTTAATCGAAATATTAGGTGGTTTTACAGTACAATACATCGTTTCCAAACCATATTTGAACAATCACTGATGTCTCCGTCATGAAATGTCGCCCTTTTCAGGACATTATTGAAGCCTGAAACAGTAATAACAACCGGAAATAAATTTAAGAGCCCTATTTAGACTCGGAAATCTGTACATTTACAGCAAAGAGATACATTTATATCCACTGCGTGATCTAAGCGAGCTTGAAAGTCAGAAAAGATGCTTCTAATAAATTACGTGGTTAGAAATTATGATTCAAATTTTTTTCAAACTTAGCACTGACAAAATTTAGAAGACGGAATAATATTAGTAGTATCTACATTCTTCTCTCATCTCTGCCACATGGCCATAAGACATGCGCAGCCCGGAAGTAGGATCTGCTATAATAAGAAATAACTGAGGTCAAGAAAAAAATAAGAGCGTGCATGAGATAAGATTGGCTTATGGGATGCGTAGTTCTCGGTTTTCTGTAGGCCACTTACGAAAGAATATTCGTTACCCCGTCGGTGAAATCAGCTGCATCTTCATACTGTTCTTTATCAACAGCTGAACACTTGCAGTGAGAAAGCAATTAAACTTTTTCAGAGAGATTTAAGATTCCAAATTCCTGCACGAAAGGCGCGTGTCAAATCCTAGTCAGCCTCAAAAATTTTTATCGCATCTTTTTAAGGTCTAGCACGCCCAACCTTAACTTCTGGTACAAAATAATTTTGATCATTAAAATCTCTTTGTGCGCTATCAACAATAACAAGCGATGGTAATTGCAACTCTCAGTCAACTCAGAAAACTTCGTCACGTTATGTGTTGTTCCAACAGCTGCACATCTCGCTACTGGTGACAGAAACCAATATTTAACGTCCGTTCGTGGCTATAAAACAGTGGCGATACGTGTCCGCTGCAAATCCCAGAAATTTTAGGTTCAAACATCTCGCTACTGACGAAAAGTTGGTTATCTAACATTTCATTGCACTTATTTTACTATCTAATTAAGTGGTGGATTCGAATCCCTGCCCGACGCAAAACCTTACGTTACATTATTTCCACTTTGTTATTTGTGAATCAAATCAAATTTAACGTACTTCTTGGTTAGTTAACAGGAACATTAGTTGTTGGCTAGGGGTTCTGGTCCAATACAAATTTTTCGTCATGTAAGTTAAAGTTCACATTAGCTAACTGATATTAGCTAAAAATTACATATTTCACGTCTCTTTATGCCCAGTTAGCAAAGACAATGAGTAGCCTGTACGAGTCTCCGTTAGCCACGAAAGCTTTCCTTATTTAGCATTGGATCTAGGTTCCGGGTTTGAATCCATATCCAGCATAAAACAGTTCGTCACGGCATTTAAAATTCAAATATGTGCCCAACTAGTTGCTCATGAAAAATTTAGATTTTTAAGGTCTCTGTTAGGTGACACAGACAGGTAACTTCCAAACTGCACATATCCTAGTTAGTTATGTGTTCCCTTGATCAGTCTCACGGTAACCGATATGATGTGAAACGTTTCAAGTGCATAAGAAACTTACACGTGAATCAAGTTTTTTTTAAGCTTAAATTTTTTTTACTACCTCATTCCCTTAAATGGCACAAAATGCATATATTATAACTATAGATTTATTTATTCCTATTCAACAATTCATTTGTGGTATAGAAGGAGCTGCCAGAGAGATACGATTTCAATTTACCTTTGAAATTATTACTGCTGTCTGTGAGGCATTTTATTTCATCTGGTAATTTATCGAAAAGTGGTACTGCAGCATCTTTCACCTTTTTCTGTGCCAAAGATAGGTTAAGTAGAGGACAGTGTAAGTCTTTTTCTTCTGATATTATAAACATGAATGTCACTATTGTTTTTAAACTGGTTCATGTTGTTGAAAACAAATTTCATTACTGAGTAAATGTACAGTGAAGCTGTTGTAAGAATTCAAAACCTTTTAAGCAGATGCTTACAAATGTGCGGCTACGAGCGCCACACATTATTCTAAATAGTTCAAATGACTCTGAGCACTATGGGACTTAACATCTGAGGTCATCAGTTCCCTAGAACTTAGAACTACTTAAATCTAACTAACCTAAGGACATCACACACATCCATTCCCGAGGCAGGATTCGAACCTGCGACCGTAGCGGTCGCGCGGCTACAGACGGAAGCGCCTAGAACCGATCGGCCACACCGGCCGGCCACATTATTCTAACCACTTCCTTTTGAGCAGTGACTGCCCTTTGTCTAAGTGTTGAGTTACCCCAAAATATTATTCCGTATGACATCAGAGAGTGAAAGTATGCAAACTATGTTAGCTTACTAATTTCTATATCCTCAAAATTGGCAATTATTCTGACTGGAAAACTTGCTGAACCTAGTCGCTTTAGGAGATCCATTATATGAATTTTTCAATTAAGATTTTCATCTACATGTACACCGAAAATCTTAGTATGCTATACCCTGGCTACTGACTTATGTTGATATGTTACATTTATTGAAGGAACTGTGCTCCCTGTAGTAAAAAATTGGGTGTACTGTGTTTTTTCAATGTTCAGAGCGGGCCCATTCGCAGAAAACCAATCAATACGTTTTCCAAAGGCATTATTTGTATCATTATCTTTTGGAGTTTCTTTCACTGGATTAATAATGATGCTTGTGTTACCAGTGAACAGTGTCAGTTTAGCTTCTTGTTTCAGATAAGAATGGACTTAGCAAAAGTACACTGATACGTATTTGTAGCCATTAATATGGCGTGTGTCCTTCTCTTGCCTTTCTGATGGCTTATACTTTGTTGACCACTATGAGGTGCCTGGATATTTGTAGTTGAATGACAGCCCATTCTTTCTCAATGGCCGAGACTAGAGAATTTAGCGATGTTGGATGTGGGAGTCTTGAGCGAAGTTGACATTTTCACTCAACCCGAAGGTGTTCCACTAGGTTCAAGTCTTAACTGTGGGCAGGCCAGTCCATTTCAGGAATGTTATTGTCCACAAATCATTGCTTTACAAATGCTGCTTTATGGCAGGGTTTACTGTCATACTGGTGAAAACGACAATCGTCCCCAAACTGTTCCCCTACAGTACGCAGCACACAGTGCTTTAAAATGTGTTCATATCCTTCCTGATTTAGTGGTTTCTTAAGCGTAACAACCATAACAAAGAAAAACACCCCATTCAGTAACACCATCTTCTCTATACTTCACTGCTGGCACTACACATGGTGGCAGGTAACACTTTCCAGGCATTCGCCAAACCCAAACTCTTCCATCGCATTGCCAAATGCTACAGAATTGACTCCAGTTCACTCGTTTCCAGTCATCCACTGTCCAGTGGCGTGTCTCTTTACATTATCTCAAACATTGTTGACTACAGAAATGTGTGGATTTTAAGGAGCTGGTCGACCACTGTAGCCCAATTTGTTTTAATTTTTGGGTTGTTCCGTTACTTCTTGGTAGAAAAATCCCATGTTTAAGGTTGAACAACAAATACACTGTTTTTGTTCTACTGATTTTTGTTTGTTTCGAACTAGTTTTCGGCTTATTACGTAGTCTTCAGGAAACAGCTGACTAGCGTCTGGAAGGGACACTGGTTATTAGGCAATCAAATATTATAGTTGAAGATACAATCACTTGCATAGAGTGTTGTGCATCAAATTGTTTCTTAGTTGAAATTACGCTTTACGCAATGGACGACGTTATGCTCAAAATTAAATTACTCAATACTACAGGTTAAATGGATTTTTCCATAGCATATTTTTAAACTGAGTACTCTTCATTATGTTGGCTGGTTGACAGTATCATGTGAAGCTTACCACATACTCACAAACCTCCACGATGACACATACTGCTGCACAAAATTAAAACATAACAGAATTCCCTATTCCTTATCGAAAAACTTCAACAATATGACCTGTGATACTATAAAACTGTAAATTTGAACCATGTATTATGCTCAACATTGCCCGTTGCACAAAAGTGATATTTACATTGTTTGTATTCCCTATAAGTTACTAGTGCTCAGTTAGAGAGTTCTCAAATAATTTCACAATCTCACACTGTGTAGCATCGTAACCATATACCCTGTAATAACGTAAGACTATGTATTCTAATTATTGTGCGTAGCACTGTCCATTGCCTAGAGTTTAGTTTACAATGTAGAAAACACGCTTCTTGTAGAACGGAAATGAAGAGTACTCAGTTTAATTGTATGTTAGGGAAGAAAACTATTTAATCTGCAATATTGCGTAATCTGATTATTTTTTTGTGTCTAACATTGTCCATTGAGCAAAACGTAATTTCAACATTAGGGACAACTTTAATGCACAACACTCTGTGCAAGTGATTGTATCTTCGGCTATAATATTTGGTTACCTAAGAAGCAGCGTCCGCTCCAGACCCTAGTCAGTTATTTCCTGATGACGGTTTTGTAAGCCGAAAACTAGTTCGAAAAACAAAAATCAATAGACTGAAAACAGTGTACTTGTTATTCAAACATTTTTTTATCTTCATACGCACAGGGACTGCGCTAACTGGACGACTGGTAGGACTTTGGGAATTAGGAGTGATTCTTATGCTGATCTGATGCAATTTTTACAAGCACCAACCACTCTCCGTAATGTTCGACGGTTCCTGTCCGTCAGAAGATGAGGTCTACCTCGGGTTGGTTTAGCTACAGTTGTTCCTTTGAGTTTCCATTTCACAATCAGAACAGACGGCGTGAGCTACTTTGAAAGAGTTGAATTGCCTCTGAGTGATTTGTTAGTTAGGTGACATGCAATGACTACTCCACATTCGAAACCACTAGGCCCTCCTGAAGAACCGATCTGCTGTTACTTCTTCTCTAGAGAAAACCTTTGTACTGGTAGCTGCTCCTCTCGGGTAATGTAGTGGTAAATTTCGCATTACACAGGGCTATCAGAATACTTTTGATCACATACTGCATGTCGACGTGCCATCGTGAATACAATGAGATTACTTGTGATACGTTGTTGACGGTGATTTCCATAGAGCGCTTCACGCTGTTAATCGCGGTTTTTCTAAGTAGTTTATGTAAAGCCACTAGCCAAGCGAACGACGATAAATGGGTAGCTATAAAACTTTTTAGAAAACAAGAATACCTTGAATTATCATAGAACTTTGGGACTAATGATAATCTTGCAGAATCACTCATTCACAAATATTTTAGATTTTAGTGAGCTTTACGAAATAATTATTTTGTTATAGAGTGGGATTTGTCTCAGACACTAACAGTAGTAAAATATTTGAAATGACAGTGTAATAAATTTGGGTTTAAAGTAGCTGAGAACTGTCTCCCCTCTAATAACGTTTTCCTGACATTTTCAGTATCATGGTACTAATTTGCATCTGGACTTACTGTGATTTGCACCATTGTTCTCTAATGGTCACTTGCGGTACCCATATTTACTGTTAAACGACTGAACAGGAAAGAAAACAGAGACCCTCCCAGAGACCTGCGAAATGTAGGCTGCATGAAAATCAGGCAAGACCCAATTCAGGTCGTGTGGATACTTTTGAGCAAGATAGAATGTACTGCTGCAATCACGACTGTGCATGAATAAAATGCTAATAGATCTACAGCACTTATAAACGCGTTCTGTTCTAGAACCGGTAACATATTTCTATAGTTCTCTACGGAGTCCGATGGACATGTGATGGATGCTCAACAAACATGTCTTGCGATGGAAACGTAACAATCATTCTCGAGGTATGTGACTCACAAACGAGAGCGAGTAATTGCAAGTACCCCGGGTTGAATGTGTGTGTCTTCGTTGTTCTCCCTTTTCGTACTATCTCTCCATTGTTGTCCCTGATTTAAGAAAGGGTTGCCCATGTTCTTTTTTCCTTATTTCTCGTTCTTCTTGTAAAGCAGTACATGCTCTAAAGTATTGTTTCACACAGAACGTGCTGAAGTGGAACGCACGGATGAACGAGAGAAGCGGATAACAAGTATTTTCGTGAAGAGATGCAACGCGCTGGAGCGATCGCCTCTTACATTCAATACCGCGCGGTGCCGCGCAACTTGAGGCTGGCCGTTAATCTCCCGGTCTGCGGACGCCTGACTGACGACCCGTCTCTCCTCGGCGGTTTTTCCTCAGCGCGGCCGCGGGAGATTAATTTCATGCAAGAAAGGGTTCGCGAGGGCGGGTCTAGTCTTTTTCCGTCCTGTGTTACCGCGAACCGAGAGGTCCTGAGGGGAAAGCTAGCTCAGCAGAACATGAAACTCAATGTCTCACAGACGTTGGTTGCTGTTCCAGTGTCTATTGTGTGACAGTTTTTTGTGAAAAAAGGAATACGATCACATTATGAATCGAGGAGATGCTCTTAGAATGTTAGATGTCGCTCGTAATGTAGACACCTTGTTGTGACCAAAGGTTTTTGAGTCACTTTTAGGCGTTGCGAACGGTCAGCACCTGTCTGCTGTAAGATTAACGCTGAAAACTCAGGTGGATATCTATCCTATTGTACGGACACATGTATGGAACTTGGATAATTGAGAAAATCTTCGGGGAAAGAAAATTCCAAGGAACGAATATTTAATTCGGTAGGTATGTACTTTTTGTCTGTGAGCGTAAGCACTCATACGAGAGGTAAGTAGGAGTTTAAAAAATTAGCTCTACAAGAGGTACAGTACTGGCAATGCCAAAAAGTTCTATATCCGTGGTCGGAAATCTATTGTCACAGGTTTGGGGCGACTATGAGTTACGCGTTGGGATCTCTCTCATGAAGTTTTATAGGATAGGATTTCTCTTCGCCATCTTCCCCTGATGTGGGGTTGGTTACCTACCTCTTTTAGGATAAATAATATGTTCGCATTTGGTTGACTACTTCTTTGCCGCAATAGGGCCATTTGTTTGAATGCCTCTTCTCAGCGTTCCTAAGCCTAGGATTCTCCTCGGTTATGTGTGAAGCGATATACCAACTGACCACCAAACAACGAAGCAGCCATACGGACACTAACAGAAAAAAGCCGCTTACACTGTCACAGTAAGTAAAAAACTAAATCTACATCCACATCGACCGATAAACAATAATCATGGTGATACATTAAAGCGTGTTCTATCTTCTAGCCACAGCGCCAGCACCCAGTATTATGCTAGAAATAATGATGTAACTTGTAGAAGCCATCTGAAGACGACCCTGAAGAGGTTCGAAAACCGGTTCATGGAATAATAATTAAATAATTATTCAAAAAAGTGTCTGGTTGCAGTTTTATGTATTTACATGATAATGAATTACTTGAAAATAGCTGTAGAGCGATAATTTCAGTAGAATCCAGAATGGAATGAAAGAAGTGTGAAATGGCGAAAATTTTATCATTTATAAAGTAACTTTTACAGACACTTCTCGTAGTTCAATTTAGTTTCTGTTTCTTCCCAGTAAGTAAATTCCATCCCTGGAATGCTATTACTGAAGGTGTAAACCACCTGCTCCTTTTTAGGTTTAATCCGAGTATATAACTGGTATGCCTGAGAGTTATGTTCTGAAAATATTCCCCTTCGTATTTAAAATTTTCAACCAACGATGATTACTAATGCAGTAGATATGAAATATTCGGAGGCAGGGTTGATTTTCAGAGAGTAACGATAAATATAGCCCACAGAAAGCGCACGCAGGACGTGTTAACTAAACTGGAATATTTTAAATAAACGGTGTGCAGTAGTAAAAACATGGTTTTATGTTTTGAATAACTTTTACTGTCTTCAATGTACCTCTTGTTTTCTCAGACACATGCAGACATTTCAAGAATATGCGCTAGAAAGTTTCAAATCTGTAAAAAGGAAGTACTATACTCACAATTTGTTCAGAACTGAATTTTATTTAAGTGCTAAATAAAATAATTAACGAGAACGTTTATAAGTAAACTTACATAAAGTCATATTTGATCTTTAAGATCATATTTTTGTAAATTTTAGGCCGTAAATACTAGTACCGTCATAAAAACTCGTACATTTCGGTGATTTTTAGGTCGTTAATATCCAGGCAAGATGACAGCAAGCCTAATAAAATCGTGTTACTGGAAACGTGAGTGCGACTAATCGTGGCCCATCGTTTAAGCTGTCTTCAGAGGCTCTGTCCAGGCAAGCTGCTTGGGCAGTACCAAGGATGAAATTGTAGTCGGTGGGGCCCCACAGCAAGAGCGTTTGCGTTTCTACTGTTTGGTGATCCATATCAGTCCGTGCTTCTGGCTTCGCCTCTCAGTTTCTCCCACATTAACAAGGGTGGGTGTTGTCACAGACAAAGACAACTTGTCGAAGAATCAAATCATATAATGCGACAGTATAATGGTATACCAATAATTGGCTGTGTCTCCTCGAAATGGACCCAGATACATTGAGTATTCTACTACAGAGACAGATACCGAAAACAACAACAGTCTTAAAGTATCTAGAAGTAACCGTCAACCTACATGTCAGGACCTGGAAGACCATTTCTTGGCCGGCCGCTGTGACAGAGCGGCTCTAGGCGCTTCAATCTGGAAACGCGCGACCGCTACGGCCGCAGGTTCGAATCCTGCCTCGGGCATGGATGTGTGTGTTGTCCTCAGGTTTAAGTAGTTCTAAGTTCTAGGGGACTGATGACCTCAGATGTTAAGTCCCATATTGCTCAAAGCCATTTGAACAATTTGAAGACCATTTCTTGCCAATGACATGTAGGCTGCTTTGCACAGCAGATTGATTTGGGAGACCAATACCGTTCCCACACAACACGCCTGTTTTGCTGGGCAATATACATCCTAGGGATCGGAAAGGAAAACGTTCTGCCCTGTCTCCGCTCAAATTGTAGCTGGGAGGTTATAAACCCCACAGTGCTGATACCCGAGAGGCCTCCTGTTTCTGTGCCATGTTGTTGTTGTTGTTGTTGTGGTCTTCAGTCCTGAGACTGGTTTGATGCAGCTCTCCATGCTACTCTATCCTGTGAAAGTTTCTTCATCTCCCAGTACCTAGTGCAACCTACATCCTTCTGAATCTGCTTAGTGTATTCATATCTTGGTCTCTACGATTTTTACTCTCCACGCTTCCCTCCAAAGCTAAATTTGTGATCCCTTGATGCCTCAGAACACGTCCTGCCAACCGGTCCCTTCTTCTTGTCAAGTTGTGCCACAGCCTCCTCTTCTCCCCAATTCTATTCAATACCTACTCATTAGTTACGTGATCTACCCATCCAATCTTCAGCGTTCTTCTGTAGCACCACATTTCGAAAGCTTCTATTCTCTTCTTGTCCAAACTATTTATCGTCCATGTTTCACTTCCATACATGGCTACACTCCATACAAATACTTTCAGAAACGACTTCCTGATACTTAAATCTATACTCGATATTAACAAATTTCTCTTCTTCAGAAACGCTTTTCTTGCCATTGCCAGTCTACATTTTATATCCTCTCTGCTTCTACCATCATCAGTTATTTTGCTCCCCAAATAGCAAAACTCCTTTACTACTTTAAGTGTCTCATTTCCTAATCTAATTCCCTCAGCACCACCCGATTTAATTCGACTACATTCCATTATCCTCGTTTTGCTTTTGTTGATGTTCATCTTATATCCTCCTTTAAAGACACTGCCCATTCCGTTCACTGCTCTTCCAAGCCCTTTGCTGTCTCTGACAGAATTACAATATCATCGGCGAACCTCAAAGTTTTTATTTCTTCTCCATGGATTTTAATACCTACTCCGATTTTTTCTTTTCTTTCCTTTACTGCTTGCTCAATATACAGATTGAATAACATCGGGGAGAGGCTACAACACTGTCTCACTCCCTTCCCAACCACTGCTTCCCTTTCATGCCCTCCGACTTCTGTGCCATATTTGGTTGAAATCAATCCAAGGGTTTGGGGAGAGATTCCAGACATACACACATATGGTCTGCTTTTTATGTATAACAGATTCAGATAGTGTATATTCAGATAGCTCGTGTGCAAGATATAGTACAACACATACTTGCATGTGCGACATGCAGAATGACTATGACGGAAAAAATATGAGAATTTGCAACTCACACATACTCTTACTGACAGCCAAACTACTGCGCACAATTCTCGATTGCGTCAGGAATGAGGGTAAAGGATTGTGGTATCGGAAGTATTCCATCATCACTTTACAAATGCTAAATTGCAGATTGTGATGTAGCAGACATTCTTCTCAGTTCGTTTGGTTTCCCAAGGTTTCGCTAGTTTCTAATTAATAAATGTAGAGTTAGCTGCGTATGCCATGTGACGAGATTCTGGAACGTCGAGCGTCGCAGCACATTGTCTAGACACTTGAATGGCCTGTTCGGCGGACACAGCAGCCCCTGGGAGAGGCACAGAGCCAGTTAAGCTGCGTCCCAGCACTGCCGCCGAGTCTGCACTTCCACTGGCGGCGGCTGGATCCCGGTGCCGCATTGTCTGCCACAAATCCCGCCCCCACCTCCGCTCCCGCCTCCCGACAACTCGTGCCAGCGCCGCCTCTCCTCCTGTGGACTCCAGCGCCACCTCCACCTCTGACTCCGTCTGTTACCTACTGAGATGGGGTTGGAGATGGCTTTCGAACACGGAGACAGGCAACACGCCGTCCAACGTACCACAGGCAGATATGTCTAGCTCCTCCATTTATACGAGTCTCAAGATGTGAGCATAGCGGAAATCAATTTTCTAGACATATTGGAAGAATCCCACTCTCAGCGAGACATGAGCCCTGCCCCCTACATATACTGCACTGTACAAATACAGAAAAGAAACTAAATGAACAACTCTTGTACTATAATGTAAATCAATAAAATATTTATTTTCATTTAATATCTTTCAGTAGACAAATATCATAGCTTTTGTGCTTCTAAATTCCACATTGCCATGGGATGCCAGAAAATAAGGTAGAGACCCTTTTTATATTAAAATAAGCTACTAAATTTGTCGATGATTTTCTGTTTATGGGAGTCACAATCATCTACAATTGTCGAAATGATAACAGTTTCACTATTTGACTGTTCTTTTAATTACTGTTAGGATACTTAATGCTCTACAGCTGTTTTCAGATATTTGCTACATGATAAAATGAATCACTTAAAATGGCTGCAGAGCCCTAATTTCAATAGAATCCAGAAGTTTAATGAAAGAAGTGTGAAATGGTGAAAATTTTATCATTTATACAATACGTTTTACAGACACTTCTCATAGGTCAGTTTAATTTATATTTCTTCCCAGTAAGTAAATTTCATGCTTGGAATGCTATTACTGAAGGTGTAAATTTCCTACTCCTCTTTAGATTTAATCCGAGTATACAGGATGTTACAAAAAGGTACGACCAGACTTTCAGAAAACATTCCTCACACACAAATAAAGAAAATATGTTATGTGGACATGTGTCCGGAAATGCTTAGTTTCCATGTTAGAGCTCATTTTAGTTTCTTCCACCTACGCTCAATGGAGCACGTTATCATGATTTCATACGGGATACTCTACCTGTGCTGCTAGAACATGTCCCTTTACAAGTACGACACAACATGTGGTTCATGCACGATGGAGCTCCTGCACATTTCAGTCGAAGTGTTCGTACGCTTCTCAACAATAGATTCGGTGACCGATGGATTGGTAGAGGCGGATCAATTCCATGGCCTCCACGCTCCCCTGACCTCAACCCTCTTGACTTTCATTTATGGGGGCATTTGAAAGCTCTTGTCTACGCAACCCCGGTCCCAAATGTAGAGACTCTTCGTGCTCGTATTGTGGACGGCTGTGATACAATACGCCATTCTCCAGGGCTGTATCAGCGCATCAGGGATTCCATGCGACGGAGGGTGGATGCATGTATCCTCGCTAACGGAGGACATGTTGAACATTTCCTGTAACAAAGTGTTTGAAGTCGCGCTGGTACGTTCTGTTACTGTGTGTTTCCATTCCACGATTAATGTGATTTGAAGAGAAGTAATAAAATGGGCTCTAACATGGAAAGTAAGCGTTCCCGGACACATGTCCACATAACATATTTTCTTTCTTTGTGTGTGAGGAATGTTTCCTGAAAGTTTGGCCGTACCTTTTTGTAACACACTGTATAACTGGTATGACATCAGTGTTAATGTTCTGAAAATATTGACCTTCGCACATAAAATTTTTACTCAACAATGATCTGACTTCTATTTATGAAATATTCGGAAGTGTGATTGACTTTCAAAGCACAATGATAAATGTAGGCTGTAGAGAGCGCATGCAATGAACATATTGACTCCCCGTTGGAAAGCCTAACACCTACTTACAACAATAATTACAGTTTTTTGATTTTATCCATTTATCCACTTTCTAACACTGAATAAATACAGTATTGATTATCAACGTATTCAGGATCAGCATGTATCTCGAAGTTCTCAGCAGCTCAGACCTGCCTTATACTGGTTTGGTTTTAATCAAACGGAAAGTGTGTTGAGTACTGCAATGCGACCTGCAGACGTCGCAGGATGCTGAAACATCGTAGATATGTCCATAGTAATCAGTGTGCTCTCCGAGTGCTGAAAAGGTTCAAATGGCTCTGAGCACTATGAGACTTAACATCTGAGGTCATCAGTCCCCTAGAACTTAGAACTACTTAAACCTAACTAACCTAAGGACATCACACACATCCAGGCCCGAGGCAGAATTCGAACCTGCGACCGTAGGGGTCGCGCGGTTCCAGACTGAAGTGCCTAGAACCGCTCGGCCACTCCGGCTAGCTGTGCTAAAAACAAAAGAAAAACAATAAAGAGATAGTTACACTTCCTGTCTCCAGGTGAAAATATAGCGCTGTAAGCAGTCAGAATGTGAAATGTTTCCCGCTACTGTCGCAGGTGTGTGTGATGTCCTTAGGTTAGTTAGGTTTAAGTAGTTCTAAGTTCTAGGGGCCTGATGACCTCAGAAGTTAAGTTCCATTGTGCTCAGAGCCATTTGAACCATTTTTTGAAATGTTTCCTGTTTTTTACGTGAGTGTGCTATTTGTCGTTTGGAGATACATGTTGATTTCTTTCGTGAAGTGAATTTGTGTAAAAGGTTTCCATATGAAACGCAATGACTATTGAGGAGAAAGTCCATGTACGTTTGGTAAAGTTGTTTTATCAGAATGGCTGTAATAGTAGATTTGCATTGCGTGAAAATCACCTATAGAAACAGCTGAGAAGAGGCGCGTATGTCAATAATAAATGGCCTAAGGAGTACGATCAAGAAATTTGATGGAAACAGGTGAATTGAGTTGTGCAGCAGGGAGTGGTAGGCGGAACAGTCCTTTGGCTATTGCTGATGAAGTTGCTGTAGCTACAGCCAACCGCGAAACACACGCCTCGAATTGTGCAGCCCGTGCTCGAGCTATGCCTGGGTAACTGTCTCTTCCCTAGTCAACAATGCAAAAGATTTTGCGGCATATTTTACACTTTTACCCTTAAAAGATTCAAAATGTGTACCAAATTAAACTCCAAGATAGGCTGCAAACGCCGTGACTTTACCCTTCGTTTTTGGCACGTATGAAAATGGATGACGTGTTGTCGGGCAATATTCTACGGACAGACAAGGCACATTTCATTCTGCACACTGCTGTGAATGCACAGAACTGCCGCCTGTGGAGTTCTACTCCGCCACATGTTATGCAGGACAATCCACTGCACCCAGATTATGTGAATCTGTGGTGTAGTTTCATAAGCTCCTTCATTCTCGGTCCCTTTTCCTTCGAGGAGATGACAGCTCGTGGGCCTGTTAGATGTACAGTGATATCTGCACATTACGAGGACCTCCTTTTGCAACACGTGATTCAAGTTCTTCAAGAAGGCTACCAAGTCCACACCACTATTTTCAAACAAGATGGTGCTACACCACATTTCGCTTGTCAGGTGAAATGTTTGCGTCGGGAAACCTATGGTAACGACCGCATCATCTCTAGGCAATTTCAAGATGTGTGGCCTACCAGATCTCCCTACCTAAATATCTGTGACTTCTGGTTGTGTGTATCTGAAAGATCATGTGTATCAGGGATGTATCAGGGATCTTGCTAATCTCAAGGACAACACACAATAACACATCTCTCTGATTACACCATATATGCTGTGAGCAACTGCCGACAATGCCGTGTTGCAAGGTACAGCATGTTGCTGTGACGATATCCTAATAAACATGCCACATGCACCGTTATCATGTGTTTGATTGTTTCTTCCCTTTCCTTGCATTAACACCACATTCTGACTGCTTACGGCGCCATATTTTCACCTGGTGGCAGAAAGTGGAACTACTATTTTTTTCAGCATACTCCGCGAGCGCAGCGATTAATGGACATACATACGATGTTTCAGCGTCCTGCGGTGTATCAGTCGGCACTGCAGCATTCGGAACACCGTCATTTTATTTATAACCACGCAGTACTTGCTGCATGCAAAGGAATCCATTGAAGGCAGGAAGTAAAATGTTCAATATGATTGCGTTAAATTCGACTTTAAACGATGGATAAGTGGGTACATGTGATATGACCATGAAAACTGGCTTTGAGATGAAAAATAAGTGAAGAGTGATTACTACAGTGGTCGATGGAAACACAAGTACGCTTTGTCTCTCCGTCTACACTAGCATTCTAACTCAAATCTCAGGTGCCGTCCAACTGAATTGGCCAATCAGGTATGGCTTTCAAAGTACGGCATACAGATTCGCTTTCGCTATGCATCCAAAGATTGTGGTGTTACTAGCAGACGAAAGCCGCGCGTAGAGAGACTCCGGACCTCACCAGCACCTTGCAACTTAAATGACATGAAAACGTTTTCTAACAGTGAGCTTTCAAACGTTTACAAAGCATCCGTCTAATAAGGTTTCGCAGATAACGCACTTACCGATAGTTATCTACGCACAGCTCACAGTTTCACCTGGAAAGTAGGTGAGGCTTGGTACTGGCAGAAGTGAAGCTATGAAGGCGGCTCGTGTGCTGTACCCGGAGAGCACAGTTGGTATAAAAAATGCCTGTGAAAGGTAAGGTCCCACATTCAAGTCCCAATATGGGAAACAGTTTTAATTTGTGGGCAAATATAAAAGCAGTGCACCGTCCGCTGCATAGGAAAGAAAGAACGTTATGATCTGGCGTCGACTTTACAGACGAAAAACACGCATCAGTTGCTGAAAGACGGTCCGTCTCGTTTTCAAAGGATCCGTTATAGCATTTGCCTTAAGCGATTTAAAGAATCTACACAAAACATAAAGATGAATGACCAGAAGTTGATTTGATCCAATGTCCTCTCAAATGCGAGTCCCATGTCTTAACAGAATGTTGCTTCGATCGACCCCTCTGCCTCAGAATGAAGATCATTCTGGAAACAATCTTTTAGACACTGGCGGAGACATTGCCAAAGAATATCCATTCTTCCTAGAGTGCTGCTCCAGTGAACCGTGACGAAGAGTCCCTGTGAAATCGACGATGTAGCACAGAGATAATGTCAGAAATGAAGCTGTGAGGACAGGTTTTTAGTTCTGCCTGAATTCCTCGGTCGGTAGAGGCACTGACCACAAAGGCAAGATTCAAGCTCTGAGTCTCGGTCCGGCACACAGTTTTAACCTGTCTGGAATTTTCACATCTAACGTCATCCTGTTATCTCGCTGTGAATACCCTCTGCACTAAATACGGTCCTCAGCACTGCAGTAAACAGTTAACATAGCTCGCACAGTGTCAGTCCCAACTCTGCACTTAGCGTCACTAGACTCCAACTTTCCCTTGTGAGACAGCCAGTACACAAACCATAAAATCTGCAATAAAAAAATAAAAACACTTCACATTTATGATTACCCACTATTCTTTTAATGGCTAAAACATTCGCTGAATATTTTTCTGTAATGAGCACCGTCGCCATATATGGTAAAAATAGTTTTCAAGTCTCAAAAACTTGATTAGGTACAAAGAAAGTTCACTTTCGTTATTGTTAAAAATGGTTCAAATGGCTCTGAGCACTATGGGACTCAACTGCTGAGATCATAAGTCCCCTATAACTTAGAACTACTTAAACCTAACTAACCTAAGGACATCACACACATCCATGCCCGAAGCAGGATTCGAACCTGCGACCGTAGCGGTCACGCGGTTCCAGACTGTAGCGCCCTGAACCGCACGGCCATTCCGGCCGGCCGTTATTGTTATTTTTCTCTGAATCACCCACCAACGCTTCATTTCTTTCTGATAATTACGCCAATATATTTTTCGCCTAATAACCACAAAGATAAGACCAAAGAAATTACGGGTGGTACAGAAACATACAGTACTTTTCACTCCCTGTATTTGCGGGTGGAACAGGAAAGAAAATAACTAGTAGTGGTGCAGAGTTCAAATGTCTGTGAATTCCTAAGGGACCAAACTGCTGAGGTCATTGGTCCCTAGACTTACACACTACTTTACCTTATCGTAAGAACAACACAGAGGGAGGACTCGAGCCTCCGGTGGGAGGGGCAGCACAATAAGTGACATGGTGCCCCAAACAGCGCGGCCACTCTGCGCGCCGCTTGCAGAGTATGTATAAAGATGTAGATGTATAATTAGCAATGGATACCGTTATTAATTTTTTCCTCTTCGTGTTCGACCTGCAATCTCAAAGTTTAGCTCGTTCGACGGAGTCTTGCAGGGTACAGCGGTAGTCTTGCAGGGTACAGCGGTTTCTATCTCAGAGCCGTGGTGGTTGCATTTCCTATCTGCACGGCTGATGTTTACTTCGCGGGCTGAGCTGTCGCACAGTGGGGAGTCACAACTTAACCCTGCCCTATTCTGCAATTGTCTTCAACAATGAGTCCCGCTTCGAACTGATCCCCGATAGCCAGCGAAGAAGTGTCTGGAGACTCACTGGACAACGGTGTGATTCCAGCCTCCCTGTCACCCGCCATACGGCCCAACAAACACGATTGATGTTGTCGGTGCCATTTCTTTTCATAGCAGGACGCAGTGGTTGTCATCCGAGCCACTTTTATAGCACTGCGGTCCGTGGACGATATTCTACGCCCTGTTTTGTTGCCCTTTATAGAAAGCCGTCCGGGGCTTACATTTCAGTACGATAATGCCAGCCCGCACAGGCCGAAAATTTCTACTGCTTGCCTTTATGCTTGCCAAACCATATATTGGCCAGCACGGTCAACCGATCTTTCCCCAGTTCAGAACTATGGAATGTTATGGGCATGACCCTTCAACCAGCTGTGGATTCTGACCACGTGAAGCGCCAGATCGACATAATTTGGCACGATGTCTCAGGACAACATCCAATAACTCTTTCAATCAAGGTCAAGCAGAATAACTGCTTGCATAAGGGCAAGAGTTATTCCATTGAGTTACTGACTTACTCAATATGTGAATCTCTCGCACTTCAATAAATCAGCTAATTTTTCTGGAACTGAATCATTTGTTTGCCTGTACCTGTACGAGTACATCACAGCTACAGATTTCCGTCCCATTCGTCTCATTCCTACGATGTGCGTCCCTTTTTTCTCTTTTCTTCTCTTAGAGTGCTTAGATCTGTCTTTCCTCCTATTGTTACCTACGAGCTTGTATCTGCATTTACTCTTTGAACTTTCGGACTTGAATGTTACATATCTTTATTCTGCACTAGCTGCTCTCCAACACACCATTATCGGTTTCACCGATGTCGATTGTAATTTTTTACATTGCTGGTTCACAAAAAGCGTTGATGCCGTGTCTATCTTTAACAGTTTCACATAAAGATCACCTACACCTTATCAGCAATTTAATGGCATTCTTCAGTTGCAGGAAACAGTTTGTGCCACATTGCGGGGAAAAAAGTTACTTGTCTTAAATCACATTCCGGAACACATTGGCCAGTCTTCTATTGCCGTTATCCTGTCTATCAGCAGTTCGCAAGGCAGTCTGCTACGTCGAGAGGCATGTTACATAGAAATGACCTTGACCTTGCAAGATGATGATGATGTATGTGGACGAGCGACCTGAAAAGTCACAGCAAACGTTAAAAAACGAAAAGTGGGAAAAGGAAAGCGTCGAAGAAGTTAATATTTAAAAAACATTCTACGTAGAAAGAAACTACGGGAGAAGCGTTATTTTTCTTTAATCAAACTCACTGTAAGGCTATTGTCGTCATGATTAAAGTCTCATCTAAAAACAACCGGAACGTTGATACTTTTATCACGTATGTCGCGGTCACACACGCAGAAGTATTTTAATGAAACGGACTACAGCAGCCAAAACCGACGCTGTTACATCTCTATAATGCGATACTAATTCCAATGTCTGCGGTTTACAAACAATGTGCTGTGAATTCCGATAGAGTGCGTTCAGTGTGGTTCACAGGACACCGAAAAGTCAGCAGAAATCCGTCCATCTTATTATTCTGTACAGTAAATTCTGATGACGTGAATTGCCTGGGTATAGCCGTGAGATAGTTGACTACCAAACTAATCAAATGCCTAACTAATCTACCACAATACATGTTTCCATAATTAGGTTTAAAAATTCGCTTTTCATACATCATTCTTCACTCCAGCGGTTGAATTGAAGACTTAGTTTACACAGCAAGGGAACTTCCTAAGCACAAGCATTCTTAATAGAAAGGAACGAAGAGAGATTAGAGTTTAATTGAGCAATGAGTGTGGTTATATCGATTTCTGTGTTTGAGGAAATTTTTTGTCTAGCGTTGCTTAGCTACGGCTTTCTTGGCGTCGCGAATCGTTGCGCCTGGGGCGGCTCGGCAAGAGATTTAAGCACGCGCGCAGTACAGAAGTGATGGGCTATAGTTTGGCTGGTTCGACGGAGCCTCGCATGATACAGCGGCTTCTATCTCAGAGCCGTGGTGGCTGCATATCCTATCTGAACGGCTGATGTTTACTTCGCGGGCTGAGCTGTCGTGCAGTGGGAAGTTACAACTTAACCCTGCCCTATTGTGCAATTGAACTTCGGTTATTACCTGCTGCTTTGGCTGGTGGACGCGGCCACCTACACTGCCCATGATTTGCTTCGACCTGTACCGAATAGTCGGTGAGCAACATTTTGTGGGCGTTAAGTGTTGGACAGGACGCCCACTTTGTACAGACACTTCTGAATATCGTTTATTATTTTCATATTTAGCTGACTCGAATCGTTCTACTGGCCGTCTTTGGCCGGTGCCTTTGTGAGAATCAGCATTCTGGTGATAAGAATCTGTCCAAAACAAACACTCACTGGAGGACGGTATCAGCTTCAGGAGGCGTATAAAATTTGCTAAATTCAAGTTTTAGTGTTCGCTGTCTTCTGTATTTAAGTGCCGTTTTATATTTATTTTCTTATCTCATTCAATTGGGCCAAACTGACTCGGTTATATCTCCTCGTGTTTCTGTTGTGATTTTTTTTTTTTGGGGGGGGGGGGGGGCGCTTGCCTAATTTGTATGCTTGAGATCCCTCTTGCCTAGGGTTTCGTTGCTACTAAAAAACTGCTTCACAATCGTATATGTTATTATTATACACTGAAGAGCCAAAGACACTGATACACCTGCCTAATATCGTGCAAGGCCCCCACGAGCACACGGAAGTGGGAATCACGACATGGCATGGACGCGACTAATGTCGGAAAGAGAGCTGGAGGTAACTGACACCATCAATCCTGCAGGGCTGTCCATAAATCCATAAGAGTACGAGTGGGTGGAGATCTCTTCCGAAGATCACGTTGCAAGGCATCCCAGATACGCTCAATAATGTTCATGTCTAGGGAATTTAAGTGTTTAAACTCAGAAGAGAGATCCTGCAGCCACTCTGTAGCAATTCTGGTAGCGTGGGGTGTCGCATTGTCTTGCTGGAATTTCCCAGGTCCGTCGGAATGCGCAATGGACATGAATGGATGCAGGTGATCAGACAGTATGCTTGCATAACGTGTCACCAGTCAGTGTCGTATCTAGACGTATCAGGAGTCCCATATCACTCCAACTGCACACGCCCCACCGATACAGAGCTTCAACCAGCTTGAACAGTCCCCTGCTGACATCCAGGGTCCATGGATTCATGAGGTTGTCTCCATACCGATACACGCCCATCCGCTTAATACAATTTGAAACGAGACTAGTCCGACCAGTTTACATGCTTCCAGACATCAATAATCCAATGTCGGTGTTGACGGGCCCAGACGAGGCGTAAAGCTTTGTGTCGTGCAGTCATCAGCGGTACACGAGTGGGCCTTCGACTCCGAAAGCCCATATCGATGATGTTTCGTTGAATGGTTCGCAAGCTGTCACTTGTTGATGGCTGAGCATTGAAATCTGCAGCAATTTGCGGAAGGCTTGCACTTCTGTCACGTTGAACGAATCTCTTCAGTCGTCGTTGGTCCCGTTTTTACAGGATCTTTTTCCGGCCGTAGCGAGTCGGAGATTTGATGTTTTACCGGATTCCTGCTATTCACGGTACAGTCGTGAAATTGACGTACGGGAAAATACCCACTTCATCGCTACCTTGGAGATGCTGTGTCCTATCGCTCGTGGGCCGACTATAACGCCACGTTCACACTCACTTAAATCTTGATAACCTGCCACTGTAGCAGCAGTAACCGATCTAACAACTTCTCCAAACACTTGCTGTCTTATATAGGCGTTGCCGACCGCAGCGCCGTATTCTGCCTGTTTATAATCTCTGTGTTTGAATACGCATGCCTATACCAGTTTCTTTAGCGCTTCAGTTGTACATATTAACGAAATAGCAGTTCCCTTGGCTTCTTCACAGCCATATACATGAAAGTTATGATTTCATTTTGTCTGTGTGACTGAAATTTGTTCACCCAAAAGGCTGCTTCACAGACGTGAATATGTTGTTATGTTATGGTTGGTTGGTTGGTTTTGGGGAAGGATACCAGACAGCGAAGTCATCGGTCTCATCGGATTAGGGAAGGACGGGGAAGGAAGTCGGCCGTGCCCTTTGAAAGGAACCATCCCGGCATTTGCCTGGAGCGATTTAGGGAAATCACGGAAAACCTAAATCAGGATGGCCGGACGCGGGATTGAACCGTCGTCCTCCCGAATGCGAGTCCAGTGTCTAACCACTGCGCCACCTCGCTCGGTTGTTACGTTATGGTTTTATGTAATTAATGTTTATTGATGCTAGTAATACCTGCTTCACAGACGTATAAATAATCTAAATTTTCTTGTTTCTATGAACATACCGGGTGATCAAAATGTCAGTATAAATTTGAAAACTGAATAAATCACGGAATAATGTAGATAGAGAGGTACAGATTGACACACATGCTTGGAATGACATGGGATTTTATTAGAACCAAAAAAATAGAAAAGTTCAAAAAATGTCCGACAGATGGCGCTTCATCTGATCAGAATAGCAATAATTAGCATAACAAAGTAAGACAAAGCAAAGATGATGTTCTTTACAGGAAATGCTCAGTATGTCCACCATCATTCCTCAACAATAGCTGTAGTCGAGGAATAATGTTGTGAATGGCACTGTAAAGCACGTCCGGAGTTATGGTGAGGCATTGGCGTCGGATGTTGTCTTTCAGCATCCCTAGAGATGTCGGTCGACCACGATACACTTGCAACTTCAGGTGACCCCAAAGCCAATAATCGCACGGACTGAGGTCTGGGGACGTGGGAGGTCAAGCATAAAGAAAGTGGCGGCTGAGCACACGATCATCACCAAACGACGCGCGCAAGAGATCTTTCACACGTCTAGCAATATGAGGTGGAGGGTCATCCTGTTCTAATAAAACCCCATGTCATTCCAAGCACGTGTGCCAATTTTTATCTCTCTATCTACATTATTCCGTGGTTTATTAAGTTTTAAAATTTATACTGACTTTTTGATCAGCCGGTTTATCCACATTAGTGAAATAACAGTTCCTTTTGGCTGCTTCGCAACTATGAATGTAGAGCTTTAAAAATTTTTTATTTTGTGATTCGCATTTCTTTGTACAAATGTCTGCTTCACAGACGGGTATATTATTTCAATTCTCTGCTTTTCCCGACTGTGCAAACGAGTGAAATCACAATTCCTTCTGCGTGTTTTCAAGCTGCGCATGTAACTTCTTTAACTTGTCTATATTTACTGGTGCTACTGTGTATTCTATCTGCTTCACAGACGTTTATGTATTATTTCCAGTGTCAGCTATTTTTCGATGTTTATTACAGAATGTGTTTGAATCAGTTTCAGTAAATCTTTGGGCATTTCTCAGAACCTAATGATTTGTTTTGAAAATGGCCCCAGTGGCAAACAAATATTACTTGCATCAGTAATTAAAAATCACCGCCACCTGGGAGAAATCAAAAACAGTTTTGCTTTGTACGTTACATTATTTTCGCTGAGCACGTTACTACTCCCAGATTCTACCTCACTACCATTTCATTATTATCTTTTTAATATTCTCAATCCATAAAATACCTTGCTTGACCTTTAAGGAATTCGATTTAGACAATGGGCAGCTTCGAAACATCTATAGTAATATAAAGAGCGGACAGCTAACACAGCGCTAAGTTACGACAAAGAAAGTGCTACCGTCGAGGAAATCTGTCAGAAATAACTTGGATGTTGTGTAGAGTTTTGAGGATAAACTTTCGTTGTCAGCATTATGAAAAACGTCGACAAGTACTACGAGCCGTGTTAGCAGTGGGGGAATTTTGTTGCTCTGCGATGCGACAAAGGAATGAATGGTCCACCGAACAAGAAAGCGGAAAGCAGAAATTGAAAAGCGAATAAAAGCGCCTCGTCGCCGTAATAGCTTTCAAAGAATGTAAGAGAGCTTTAGAGTAGTTGGTAAATAAAAGAAAAAGAAAAAGGGATTTATTATGGCAGCAAAGTTCGCCTTGTCAAAGGAAACATTCTAATCGGCGGGTATAGTTTGCATGAACGTTAATTAAAAGTAAGCTATTACTGGAAAATTAGGCAGAGCTACTCTTACATATTTCAGAAGGCTGATTACTAGTGTAAGAAAAGCGGAATAAAAATCCAATTACGGTGGAGGATAAACTGCACTTACATCTTGAGGCATGCTGTCTTTCATTTGCATGCGATTGTGTGTGTGTGTGTGTGTGTGTGTGTGCGCGCGCGCGTGTAACAAGTGTCTTTGATGAAAAATTGGCGTATAGATATCAGCTAAATGTGAGTTGTTGTTACACATAAATACGAAATTGCACTTCATGCTACTTTTAGTAGATTTGATCATATATTACGTAAGTATTCTGACTGAAATCAAATTGTGTTTGCAGAAGAATTCTTCTAGGCGTAAATTCTTATGGTGTAAAGCACTCCAATCTGGTTGAGATGTTAATATGTTACACATCGTGAGCACTCACAGATCCAGGAGTATCATAATGCTAACGCTGAGTAGCAAATTCAGTCACTTATATGTTTGAACAAACTGAAATGTATCGGAAAGACTCAGACTTGTGAACCATAGTAATATTACCGTGTAATATAAATTATTTTGTATACAAAAGGAAGCGCTGCTTTTTTAATTTGTTGTATTTTTTGAAAACCGGTGTAGTTACCAAGGTAAATGATATTAATGTCCCTATGTATCGTTTCTGTGTATTGTGAAACAACTCTGCGTTTTTTCAAGACGTTCCTACAGTAAATTCCAAGACTGTCACGTAGTATAATTTACATTAAATGCTTCTGTGTTCTGAAACTGATGCATAGTTAAGTTATGTTATTGCCCAAGAAATCATCTCGTAGCTAAGTAAACATCGAAAATATACTGTTTGACGTTTGGTAAGGAACAACTGACAGTTGCTAAAGAACAACTACCAGTCGCTACGGAACATCTGTCAATTTCTATGGAATACCCAACCAGTGATACTAAAAGGAAATGTAAAGGGCGGGACGTGTTAACTGCAGCGAACCCTGTGCATGGACGCTCTGTGCGCATTCGACAGTTCACGAGGTACGGTCTTTGATGAAGGTTGCTGTGGAACTGATTAGTGCGACATTCCATGTAGTAAGGCAACATGTCTGCAAGACATCATTTGAGTGCTTGCGATCCTGGACAAACAGTTGGACGGTTCGAAGACGGCGAAAGTGCCACTATTGTGGTCATAGTAATAAGTGTGTTCAAAAGCGTCATCTCGCTTTTAAAAAGGCCATTGGAGGTGGAAATGCTACGCAAAAGCATGCCGGTACTCGCAGACGGACCACAACACCTGAAGAAGATCGATACGTAGCACTAGTGGAGAAAAGGAAGAGACATCACACTCCTAAACAGATCGCAGCAAACTTTGCAATCCTTACGGCGATTAAATCAGGCTAGTTTGTATTCTCACAAGACTGTTAAATGTACCCCACTTCAACTACACCGTCGTTGAGAAAGTGTTATTTAGTGTAGGGAGCATGTTGGTTGGGGTCTGCTACATTGTCCAGAGTGAGATTTTTCGAAGAATCCCACTTCACTGTGGCAAGTGCTTCTAATTACCGCTTAGTGTGGAGATAGAAGGGAAAACTTTCGACATCACAGAATGTTTATGAACGTCCTTGGTACGGCCTAGGCGTTATGGTGTGGGCAGGGAATATGCAGAATGGCCGAGTAGCACTGCATGTCTCTGTGCGCGGTACCGTTACAGCGCGGGTGTACTGCAGGAAGATTATTCTAGATCATGTCCACCTCTTTAGGCATGCGGTAGGTCCCGACTTTCTGTATGTGGACGTCAGTGCTGTCCACACAGGACATCTGAGGTGTCGCGCACACCGAAAGTGAAGATATTGACGTATGGAGTGGCCTACATACCCCTCGGACCTAAGACCTATTGAGAATGCTAGGATGCTTTTGACAGATGTGTTTGTCAATGAACATCCCCTCGCCGAACCGAGCAAGAATTGAAAACCGCCTGGAGAGAGGAGCGGGACAATGTCCTCGAAGGACCTCCAACAATTTGGTAGCCAGCGTTAACAACAGGTGCAAAATGTGCATTAGCGCTGGTGAAGGAGACACTCGTTCCTCAGTATCCAATACCGACGTTTTGGGAGTCTGACCTGTTTCAAACACGAATATTATTTACGTCTGTTATCCTCCTTTCTCATGTGGTGAAATCTGTACCATTTTCCGTTGTAAGTATACCATTCCACCTCTATCCACCTCTATTACGTATGTACCGTACTGCCTGTGATTATCCCTGTCCAAAAATGTCTCTGTCCCTTAGCAGTTGTCAACAAAGGATGTAGAAGAAACTTATTTCTCCTCATCACAAAAAATTAAAAATGAGTCTAACAATGTAACAGAGCAAAGGGGTTTCGTGCTGTCCTTTTTTACTGTTTCAGTTTATGACTTATGGTTGGTGTCTGGGAAGTAACCTCTGTAAGGCCAGGAAAACAGAATAAATACCTATAAAAGTGCCCCTCTTAAAGAAATTATTTTAGAGAAATTTTGAACGTACACCTTCATATTACCTTTCTACATAATCAGCATTTATAAGAGCATAATACTGTATACTTGTCCAAGCAGCTTTTTTAAAAACCATTCGAATATAAAATCTGTTCTTTAATATATTTTATCTTCAAGATATGTTCAAAGCTGTTTATATTCTTTGCAAAATTTATGCTGCATCCGAACGAATTAGTCAAGTGAAAGTGCTGCGAGTCTATGATGCCGTTAACTTAAGAGTACATGGAGTATAAAGCGAAATTAAAATGTTTGTATTTCTCACTCTATACTTTATCCTCGCTGATAACGTAGCTATGATGTTGAAAAATGTATTTAACTGTAAATACGTTATGTAATAACTGGAGATTTACTATCACATTGTAATGTTTTCGGCTAATTGGTCCTGTGTTGAGATCGCTTTAATATTGTACATTAAAGGATAAATTCAAGGTGGCGACACAGTCGGACTCGTACGTCTCATACACTCAAATCGCACGAACAGATGTTTCAACTCTGACGTGCAGGGCAAACAGTCGACACAACACGGCATCCAAACTGGAGTACCCCAGGGAAGCATCATGGGGCCCATCTTATTCAGCCTGCACATTAATGACTTTCCAGCAACACAAAACACGACGTTAGCCATCTACGCGGATGACACAGCCATCCTTGCGCAAATTGTAAACCGTCGAACATAAATTCACGAATACAAACGGCACTCAGAACTGCCGAGCATCAGTTGGAGCGACGGCGTATTAAAGTAAACGAAGACAAGTGCGAAGCAGTTCCGTTCACGCGCTGACTGAAACTACTGCGCAAACATCAACACTGTAGGCAGGTAACAAACACCGCAGGGGCCAATACGTTTCTGAGAAAAGTCAGATATCTCGGTGTCTGGCTGTACCGGAAACTTACATGGGGGGACCACATCAAATACGTTGCCAACAGAGCGCACGCGAGGCTCAGACAATTCTACCCAGTGCTCAACAGGGAAAGTACGCTGAACAGTAGGGTGTCGAGGTCCATATACATGACACTGATTACCCTCTGATGACGTACGCATCTCCCGTCTGGGGATGTGCAGCTCCTACACGCCTGTACCGCCTGCAGAGCATACAGAACAAAGTGCTACGAATCATTAACAGCGCTCCGCGCTACACACGCACCGTTGATCTTCACAATGAACACCGCCTTGAAACCCTCAAGGAAGTATTCAAAAAACACGCCACACGACTATACAGGAACTCGAGACACTCGAACAATCCTTTCAGCCTTTCTCTGGGAAGCTACGATCACAATCATAGGTGGAAGCATAAGCGGCCAAAGACACCTCTAGCTAGGGCATAACCACATATGGCAAGCTAACATACACCCACAAGCGACAAACGTCGGCTAGCCCCTGCATAACAGTAACGTTGACTGGGTATGCCAGCTGCTATTAAAGTCGACCAACAGGCTACAACAGGGAAACAGACAAGCTCGCACAATGAAACACAAACAAACCGCCAACATTACCTTACACTGTGATGTATGACCTATCGGACAAAAACCGATGATGAACCTAACTGTTACAGGTATGCTGACGCGGACCGAGAGATCAACACTGGTATCCAGCGGCAGCTGCCGAGCAACAGCACCGCAAAACGTCAAAGGTTGCATAATATCCACTACTAACAAACCTTACCCTTGCATGACCTGTCACAGGCAGCAAGAAAACCGCTACTGCTCTTACAACGCGACCCGACTTTCGCAGAGACTGTGTTCCGTTGGCTCTTGCCTTGGCACTTTTTCCCCCTCTGCCTTTCAAATCGCTACCTTTCGTTCAACTTTCGATCCAATCCATCTACAGGTGAGCGCGTATTAATGGTTAACCTTCACCAGACGTCGCAGTACCCACATCTTGCGAGACCTCACTCTAGTGAAAATTACCCTTTTGCAGAACGGCAGTAGACATTTTGTGTTGGCCATCATGCCGGTGTGGGTGTGGAAGGGCTCCACCTCTTACTAAAGAAAAACATATTTAGTCGTAGGTAAGCACTCGGAGCGTGGATGACGGCCGATCACGTGAAATGACGGAGAAATAAGTTCCTCGGACCCTCGTGGGCGGCCCAGAGCGTGCCCTTACCAGAAACCATCGCCTATTATCGTGAAGGGTGTTCAAATGGCTCTGAGTACAATGGGACTTAACATCTGAGGTCATCAGTCCCCTAGACTTAGAACTACTTAAACCTAACTAACGGCCGGCCGCGGTGGTCTCGCGGTTCTAGGCGCGCAGTCCGGAACCGCGCGACTGCTACGGTCGCAGGTTCGAATCCTGCCTCGGGTATGGATGTGTGTGATGTCCTTAGGTTAGTTAGGTTTAAGTAGTTCTAAGTTCTAGGGGACTGATGACCACAGCTGTTAAGTCCCATAGTGCTCAGAGCCATTTGAAGCCTAACTAACGTAAGGACAGCACACACATCCATGCCCGAGGCTGGATTCGAACCTGCTGCCGTAGCAGCAGTGCGGTTCCAGACTGAAGCGCCTAGAACCGCTCGGCCATAACGGCCGGCTGTGAAGTGTGTGATCAATTCTCAGCACTCCTCTGCCTGGCTAGTTTTGAGAACAGGAATTCCAGAAGAGCCTGACACGAAGGAACACCGTTAGTCTGATGGTGGTGGCATGCGTTAAAAGACGTGCATGACACACTGCAATAATGTAATTTAATCAGTAATAGCCTGATGGTGATGAGAAATGGGGAAAGATATACTTAGTACAAGAGTGTGTTTTATAATTCTTTTTAATTGTGTGTCATTCATTCATAGTGCTCTCTATAAAGTATGGTACACATTGCACAGTGGCATTTAATAAAAAAGTATTACGGAATCCCTGAATCAGTTACGCATTTATCCAGTGCAGAGAATGCAGCGATCCTCATTGTTGTCAAGGTGTTATCAACAGACGTACAATCATGACATAGCTTCCGTGAAGGGGGCACAGCTATACGAGACGAAAGTCAAGTGGATGGAACATTCACAACGTACGCCTGAGCTGTAGGTGTCCAAAAGCCAAGGCCGGTTTAAGGCTTAAGCGACCCAAACCACTGCTCGGGAAACCAAGCTGAGGGGAGCATCAGAGTCGCCGCTAGTGTAAGGTTTCTCTGCGAGACATATCGCAATTAATAGCGGGTGCTTGGTCCCCACGTTGATGCGGCATGATCCCCAATAGCACGATTTGTACACAGTGCGTATAACGGTTACTATCAAAACCTGGTAAAAGCATACAAGGGAAACGATGGAGGGGCGAGGCTCCAAATGATAAGTCGATTGTGTGGAAAAACGTACCGTAATCGGCCCGGCCAACAGCGAAAGCCCCGTAGCCTCCTTAATAACAGATTCCCAGTATTTGGAGACATGGGACAACATTTTTGTTTCATCAAACGGTGTTTTATGTTTGTTAGTGAGGCTGTGCCCCGCAAATGCCCATTTCTGTAGTTCTCAATTTTCAATATGCCGTTGGTGTTCTGCAAAGCCCCCGGAGACGGTACTAATGGTCTGACATATATAATTGCTTCCACACTCACAAGGCATATTATAAATTCCAGAGACCCTGAGGCCGAGACTGTCCTTAACAGGGCGCATCATCCCCTTAATTTTCTTAGGAGAACGAAAAGTCGGTCTTATACCCCCTCTACCAAGGACTTGGCTCTGAGCACTATGGGACTTAACATCTGAGGTCATCAGCCCCCTAGAGTTGGAACTACTTAAACCTAACTAACCTAAGGACATCACACACATCCATGCCCGAGGCAGGATTCGAACCAGCGACCGTAGCAGCAGCGCGGTTCCGGACTGGAGAACCTAGAACCGCTCGGCCACAACGGCCGGCGCTACCAAGGACTCTTCCTATCTTACTGGATACAGCGTGGTGGTTCATCCTGAGAGTGTACAGCATTTTCTTGGATAACGCTGTCTTTATACGTATGCACCATACCCATTCTTTCGGAACACGTACTTCAGGTGGTTAGTTTCGAACTTCAAATGTTCCTCGTCAGAAACAGTTTTTCCTCTATATACCAATTGTGCTTGGGGCTCGAGGTCAATCGCTTTCAGTACCGCCCATCTCATCGAAATACTCTCTGCCGTACAAAGGATAAGACAAGTACTTGTTTAGATGCACCACCATGCTTAAAATGGAGACCATCTGTAGCAAATTTTCTTTGGGAACAGGCCCGGATAGTTAGACGACAAATCTGACCTTGTGTTACCGTCTCCAAAGCGCAGACGTTTGATTAGCTTAAGAAAATCGTCCATATTCTTCGTGTGAGGCGTGCAGTGGCCCACTGGCGGAGTACGTTTCAGGTACAGCAGTTAGTAATCGCAGGAACACCAGGAGTAACTGCTTCTCATCGGAGAAGAACATTACTGTTGTAATTTCATAACTATAGTGAACACTGGCAGCCGTTAACTGCGAAATAGATGGAATCCTTAGCAAAAACATTGTTGACCAGCTGGGAACATAAGACGATGCTAAAGACGACTGTGCTACGTGCGGAGAGTTAGTTATTTTGTTGGAAAGTACTGCTCAGCTTCTTCGTTCGGCGACTCTGCATGGAAATGGCCTTAACGAGGCAGTCTGATGAACGCACGCGCTGCCATTACGCACAGCTGCGCGCGGCGGGCATAACGAGCCCTGCAGGAAAGCCGCGCTCTCGGCGAGCGCACCGAAGCGCCGCCGGCCCGGCAGTCGCGAGCGACGCACAGTCCTGCGGCGCCGCGCTGGTGTCGGAGAGCTGGTCCTGTTTGCCTCCCACAGCTGGGCAGCACCACTGCGGGTTTACAGAACTGTGGGCACCTGCTGGTGAGCGGAAGGCCGTTGGATGCAGCAGACGCGGCATCCAGGCGAAACGGAAACAGCTCTGTGAGACGGTGATACGTCTCAAGGGATGTGTGGATCCATACTAGTAGTACAGGCAAGCGGTCTCCAACGGCAGTACGCGTAGCACAGGTGGTACGCAAGGACGTTTCTGGTGGTATGCATACAAGTAAAGGAAAGACTCACTGATACGCGTAAAATTATGCTCTAATGTCATGTTATATTTAAAGTACAATGATAGGGAAAAACTGACTGGTAAGACTAGCAAATGTGTAAAGTTAAGGAAAATGGATTTTCCGCAGAATGTTTGCCTCGGAGCGTACGCAGGACCCAAGGAAGTCCGTTTGTACCTTTCCCTCGACTCCCTTCAATAGTCACCACAACCTTGGTCGGGAACGACTCATCTAGTTTTAATGTTGGCAATATTTTTATTTCATGGCGCTTTGCAGCTGCTGCGAACTTACCCAGTGTTGCGTGTGTGTGACGCTGCAACAGTCATTACACAGTGAACGGTTTATTGTTGTAATTCTCGCGTTGTTGGGTGTTACGTTACACTGCGCAAAATGCCTAAAATTATCCGCCCGTGCCGTGTTACTCACTCCTGCGGCAGCAGTCGCTCAACCTCCGCCCTCCTCCCACACATCAGATTTCGTTCGAAAGTGAGCAAGCTGTATTGGTACGCTCAAATTTCAAAAAGTGTCAAGTGACACAGCAGTGACGAGAAGACCGAAAACCCCTGGTGTGGGCAATGGAGCTTCTGGCACATAGATAATTAACTTGATGCAGTTTGCCGCGCAAAGTGGCCGAGCGGTTTAAGACGCCATGACTCGGACTGCGCGACCTCTCTTGCCGGAGGTTCTAATCCTCCCTTGGACGTGTGTGTGTGTGTGTGTGTGTGTGTGTGTGTGTGTGTGTGTGTGTGTGTGTGTGTGTTGTGTGTGTGTGGTTTGTTCTTATCATATGTTAGTTTACGTTAGTTTAAGTATTGTATAAGTCTAGGGACCGATGACGTCATCAGTATGGTCCCTTACAGATTCAAAGACACAACACACATTTCTTGATGTAGTTTATGTGACACATTGCATTACAGATCTCTCCTGTCTTTGAGATTGTGAATAGCGGTATGTTTGTGTGAGACGTGGAAATAACATTCTAGCACTTCATTTCGGGTACATTGTGCCTTATACCTGTAAGTACAAAAGTCGGATCTCAGACGGGTTTTGGTGTCAAGTATACGTTAAGCTGTAAGCTACATCAATGTTGCCAGTAAATGGGCCACCTGTGTATTGCACTGTATATCTTTACGTAGGCTGAGAAATAACACAGACAATTTTTTGTTTCTTTAAAGTGCTGTTTTACTTTCGGAGCAATGATCGAACCTCCGACCGCCGGTCAGAGTTCGGACTTCTGCGACTTTAGCACCAATTTGGGTAGAGACATCAAAGTACGAGAACAACGCGGCGGCTCTAGGGTGCATACTGATTGGATGCTTCATTTTTTTATGGCGGTATCCCACCGTTATCCTCGCCACCCTTGCATGTAGGCAACCTGGACGTGTTTAGTCCTAAGGACATTACGACGTTAAGCTTATAAACCCTGGGCAAGAAGCCCCTTTGCCTATATACTACACATATTGTTTGCAGTCATTCCCACACCACCTAGGTCTGTACTTCGAAACGCACCTAATGGTGCCCACTCTCTCTACTCTTTTACGTCACAATGAGCACTGATAGACTGTTTCACAAGGTTATACCGACATTTCTGCAGCACGCCTTTACAATCAATGGCGACACAGTGTACAGACACCAAACTGAATAACGAAATTACTAACTAATATAACTGACATGCACACGAACAGTATGTTCATATATCGCTTCACATTGCAGTTCACTACTTGACGGGAAACAGAATCTTAGTGCGCCTGTACGACTTTTGTAGTGTTCTACGGAGAGAACTCCTCATCGCTACCCTTTCCTTTTCGAATGGTGAATGACGCGCGGGAAGAAAGACTGTTAGTTTTCCTACGTGAGATCAAATTTATCTGTGTCTTCCTGAGATACACTTAAGAGGAGACAGTATGTTGGGTACTCTTGTAACAATCTTCACAGCAAACCTCAAGGTAGTGTACAGTACCCCTTTTACAGGGAGCGTCATTGAAGTTGGGTCGGCAGCTCTTTTGACCCATTCGCACTTACTGATGAACCGTTAACGAATGTGTTCCTCTTCTTTCAATCATTTCATTACCTCTGTAAGCCCTACTTGTTAAGGATTACACACAAGTAACGCTCAAGAAACGATCGAACGCTTTGCAAGCTACGTCGACCCTGGATGGAATTTTCTTTGCAAGTGTGGCATCTGTCTATCCTGACATTAGTTTTATCTGGTCCTTACGTTTTAAATTGCTCCGGATGAATGTTCATAGATATTTAATTGCTTTGGCTGTTTCAACTGATTGTTCAGCACTCGTGTAGTCAAACACTAATGGGCCATTAAGCGTTTAACGTTACGACAGGATCATCCGGCGCACAGTACCGAGGAGTTTCCGACGTATCGTGAACAGTAATGGGCCTGTAACACTCCCTTAGAGTGCACACGAAGCTACTTTTATGTCTGGAGCTTTCCTTTTGTTAAGAACGGTAAGCCGTTTTCTCCTAGCTAGCATAAAACTTGTTCCAAAATTCTACAGTGATTTGCGTTACCGATTTAAGTTTGTGTCAAAGTCAGTTGACGTGAGATTTACGCAGCCATCACGAGGGTAAAAGTTTAAGGTTCTTCCTCAGAAATGCCATTAGCTCTTCATTGTGCTCCTCCAACCAGTTGGAAAGATAGATTCTTCTGCTCCACCAGACAAACGCCTGCATCCTTGTAAAAGCATGTTGTTATTAGTTTCAGTTTCGTGACACTGTTCGTAGTTTCGTCCTCATTCTCGGTTTGGGATTGGCATAACCACGCCTTGTGTGAAGACAAGCCACGGCACTGGAGTTGGTATGGCTCCACTCCCTGTCGATACCTTCCACAACCTCAATGACTCAGTTGATGCACGTCGACGCTGCAAAAGGTCGTTATGCGGGCTTGTAACAGGTGGTCACATTAATACGACTGGATCGTGTATTAAACCTTTTACAATCACACTTACACACAATACTTAAAATGCCGAAAGTAAAATGATTTCAAAAAAACAACAAAAGTCGCCTCGTGATGGAGAGCCAAAAACGTTATCAAATAATTAGAGTACTAAGCAGTTACTACAAATGTGTTAACCTCCCTAGAGCGTTGCTCGTTAATAGATGATTCAAGAAATCACCTGACTACTTAGCAGCTGAACGACTTAAGGCTCAACAATAAGTGACTTTCGCGGAGAAACCAAAATAATTTAAAGTTTTAAGTAGTTGCATTACAGGTGGTTAACAAAGATTTACGCGTAAAAGCAATCAAAAAATTAAACTTCGCAAACGTCTTAAGGCCCAGTGACAAGTTTGACGGTAAAACTGACCAAACTTAAGTGGACAGAATTACTGTAAAAGGAACCTTAATAGCATTTACGGCAGATTCGGGGTAACAGAATTAACGGCCGACGGCTATGCAACAACTTTACAATCGGTGGACGTACTTCAGCAGTTACATAAATTAGTAACTGTTTTGGTTTATCTTAAGCTGAAACACAGAGAGCTTCACTGTGCAATGGTCCGGAAAAACATCAAGTTAAACTTACATTAAAGGCCGCCTCTGGAAAGAAGTTGCATTAAATCATCTAAGTTTACGTTATAAACACCAAAGCAAGCCAAGTACTTAAGGTCAGAGGTTTCCAGAAAAGCCGGCCGGTGTGGCCGAGCGGTTCTAGGCGCTTCAGTCTGGAACCGCGCGACTGCTACGGTCGCAGGTTCGAATCCTGCCTCGGGCATGGATGTGTGTGATGTCCTTAGGTTAGTTAGGTTTAAGAAGTTCTAAGTTCTAGGGGACTGATGTCCTCAGAAGTTCCGTCCCATAGTGCTCAGAGCCATTTGAACCATTTTCCAGAAAATAAACAGCGGCAGTGGTCGACCAAATATACAGACGAAATCAGTTAAGTCCGGTAGACAACAACAGTATACAAACGTCAAGGTGATTATCACACGAGGGGCTAGTTCGGAAAAGAGCAAATGACTAGTAATACGAACTTGTTATCAGCTGACCAGCTGCTTTGCAAAAATAGATACCTTTTCCACAGGTGATTACAAAATTGTTGGGAGAATGTCACCAGACTGACCGAGGCATACTTTGAGGACACAATAATGAACTAAGCAATGGATAATCTGTCCTGTAACACACACATACGGGCAGAATTAACTCGCTAAATAAAAAAAAACCAATGTATAAAACAAGAGTGACAAGTACTGAAAGCGTTAAACAGTATTCTGACAAAATACAGGCAAGTTTCCGCTCCATACTGTTACACCCAAATTCATACATATTTACTCCGATAAGTTAAATGCTCCACCCACCACCAGATGCCTCAAATCGTACCCATAAAAATTGAAACATTGCGCCAAACACATGCACACACACACACACACACACACACACACACACACACACACACATACACACACACACACCTTCAAGTACTCAGCCATCTTCCTGCTTTTGGAATCAATATCTACAACACTTCTTTCCTCCTGTCGGTATGAAACAACTACCCCGTCCAATGGCCGCCAAATTAAACTACCATTGCCAAGTGTGACAAATAAATAAAAACACCTACAGCCGTCCTTATGATTTTATTTTATTTTGTCGCTACCAGTTTCAACGCTTCAGTGCGTTATCTTCAGGCTGTTTTTGATACCATACAGTTTCCTTACATCTACTGCAAACATCCAAACTCCAAATGCAGACTGCAGTAGGTGCAACGGCTCGCACCGACACATCAAGCCTCCAGCGCCCACAATGAATGGGACAAACTTCCTCAGCGCGACTTCCACCGTCGGGAAGCTCTGTATATGTTTACTATTGTCGACATAATCGTCTTTAGACATTCAGCAACTGTATAGGTGTTTAAGATAATTCTCATTTATTGTTCCGCCTCAGTTGCACGTTTTAATTAGATTTCGTATTTCGATCAGTCTGGATCATCTTCAGATTTAAGTAGTTGCCCCAGCAGCCCGTCTTGTCTACTTAGAACCTCATCTCAGAGTATTCTGAAACATGTAACCTAATTAAAAATGTGTAACTGAGAAGGAAGAATAAATATTTGATCAAAGCACGTGTCTATACTTCGATGTCGATACGGGCTCAGACATCATTACGGTACTGAAGGTTACAAAAGTAACACCATATAGCACAACACCCTTACAACTCTGCGCCACAAGTGACTTGCATATCACCGTGCACGGAACCACTAACTGTACGTGGAATAGGCTCGGATCAACAGACTTCATTACAGAGCTGAGTGAACCAATTGTAGGAATTGACTTCCTAGGGCGCTTTCTCCTTTATACAGATTTCATAAAAAGAAAAGAACAAAAATAAACGAAAAAAGGCATCGCTACTACATCATGACACCAGATCACTGATGCCACGGCTCTTTGCCCCAACAGTTCCTCAAACACCGGGCACTACCTCATGCCTTATTAGGCATAAGTACGACGATGCCACGTACTGTGTAACGCACTGAAGAAGTGCGTTACTAGGATGGGGAACCTGAGATGACCAGCTTGATCTGGACACCCGCCAAGTACTGGAGACACTTTGTGGTGACAATGCAGCGCTACATCAAAGCATAAATGACGTGTCCGCTGCACTCACTCGTGCATTACGTACCTAGTGTCGGCATTAACAATGCCATACTCGCTCTGGCCGACCATTCCTCGCCATCATTGTGCTGCTGTGCAATAACGACCCTGAGCACACTCCGCCGAACACAGGTCAGTACAGTGCATTCTGCCCCGTCTATCAGCACATCGAACGACTGTACCATACTGCCACCCAACCAGTCTTGAGCAAAAGTTAAACAATGCATCATTCTTAACGGTTGGTGTACCGCATTCTTACGACCCAAGTCCGTCACAAAGCATACCAGCTGGCATCAGCACAGTTATGGCCAAAAAACGGCCGTCGATGGAACATTAAAATCACGGATAGTCCACTCTGCGGGCATCTTGTGGGCTTTCCCTAAAACTAGTACCTTAGAAGGACAGTTCAAATGGCTCTGAGCACTATGGGACTTAACATCTATGGTCATCAATTCCCTAGAACTTAGAACTACTTAAACCTAACTAACCTAAGGACAGCACACAACACCCAGCCATCACGAGGCAGAGAAAATCCCTGACTCCGCCGGGAATCGAACCCGGGAACCCGGGCGTGGGAAGCGAGAACGCTACCGCACGACCACGAGATGCGAGCAGAAGGACAGTTCCGTGAGACTCTGCAGTGGTTACAGAGCTCTCAACGCTTGAACGATCTTCCACAGTTATACAATTCCCAATATTCAAGACTTTATACATTCTCTAGCAGTTGCCACTGTTTGCGGCGTCATTTACTGCAGGAAAGCTTACCTCCAAATACCTATTATCCCGGACAACGTTTGTAAGACCATTCAGGCTTTTTCAGTTCCTATTCGTGCCCTATGGTCTAAAGAACGAGGCTCTAACTAGGCAGTGGTTCATTCACAGAGTTATCCTTTGATTTGACTTTGGTTATGCTCAAATGGGCCACATCGTAATATTTTCGGTCACCCGATGCAATGACGAATGGCATCTTGAACTACTTCTCACTGCCATCCATTAAGCGGACGTGGTCATAAACAAGGAAGTTACAATAAGCGGAAAGCTTAGTTTCTACTGCCACACGCAGCAGTGACACAAATGCCCCTCACTGAGTCCACTGGCCGAGTACACAGGGATAAACAAAATTAGAGTGGAATGACAAAATACAGGATGCATTCGTACTAGGCAAGGACTGCCTCGCTAAACCGATCACTTTGGTCCATCCAATATCCGATGCACTGCTCACTGCCAAACTGATGTTAGTGACTGATAAAAAATGTTTTTCAGACGACTTTTATCAGCATCGACATACTTGGAGAAAATCGTGATACACACTGTCCTATCTTACAGTACATTTACTCACTACCGGATGGGATCATGGACCACACGCAGAGTGGAAAAATGTAACATGTATGCCATGTGAAGTGATTACAATAGATATTTTATCACTGTGAAGATGGTCCATGATGGAAACCGGTTGTAAGACAGCACAGAATGTCCCAGGCGTTTCTCGAAGGTAGCGATTCAGCCACTGGAGCGGTCTTACAACAAGTTGTGGCAGGTGAAGCACAGCCGCTTTGCCTCTTCTCAAAACACGCAATGGCGTCACAGTCTAAATGGTCCACATTCAAACATGAATTATTATTCGTCCTGTGTGAGGCAGTCAAATATTTCAGGGAAGATGTTGAAGGAAGACATGTCATTATCTACAGATCACAAGCCATTCCCAGATGCCGTACAGTACCCCTCAAAGGACGTTGGTCCTCGTCGCTTCTATCATCTCCGTCTTATTACGCAATATACGACAGATGTCCTTCATCTGCATGATGCCGTAAACAAAGTCACAGACTAGTGTCACGAGCCAGTGTTGCCAACAGTACAGCACAACACTGAATGTTTTGTTTGGCCTAACATTAAACGTAACTGTCGAGCCTGGGCACAAGCTTATCTGGTGTAGCAGTGCAGCAAAATTGGTCGTCATACACAACGTCAACACTCTAATATACTACGAGTACGCCTTCGACTTGTGCACCTAGACCCCGTCGGTCCATCCAGAATCGAAGGGCTACCCAATCGGTAAGTAAGCTATCAATTACTGACAGAGTTCCCGATTGGGTGGAAGTAGGCCCAATTATAAACATTACAGCAGAGTCAGCAGGTCGTGCATTCATCGACGCTTGGATAGCTCGATTCGGCTACTCTGAAATGATAAAGCAGACCAGGGAAGACAATTAGAATCCGCCCTATTCGAGCCGGCCACTATGGCAGGGCGGTTCTAGGCGCTTCAGTCCGGAACCGCGCGTCTGCTACGGTCGCAGGTTCGAATCCTGCCTCGGGCATGGATGTGTGTGATGTCCTTAGGTTATTTGGGCTGAAGAAGTTCTAAGTCTAGGGGACTAATGACCTCAGATGTTAAGTCCCATAGTGCTCAGAGCCATTTGAACCATTTTTCGCTCTATTCGAGGCTCTCTACAATCTCTGTGTCATTATGAATAATCGGACAACCATGCACCACCCTTAGAGTAATGGTCTTGCTGAGTGATGACACAGAACTCTAAAATCTGCACTCATGTGCTACAAAGGACTGAGGATGGAAGCATTGCCGTGAGTGCTACTAGGCATCTGTAAGTATTCAAGGAAGATTTACACAGGTATCTAGTAGAAATCTTGTATGGAGACTCACTCACATTTCCGGCAGAGTTCCTTCTAAGCCCAAGCCCTTCGACCCAACACACATACCAACACTGGTCCAGCGAATGGATAGTCATATCAGCCACACGCGAGTGCCACCGCCTACCTCATATACCAAAAGGGATATTTTCGTTGACAAGGCACTTACCAGCTGTCAATTTGTGATGCTACAAGGCAATATGACCCGGCAATCTTTTCAAACACCCTACTCAGACTCATAAAAAGTACTAAAACATGACACCTATACATTGACATCTTGCTCAACGGAAAAGCAACGACGGTGTGATTAAATCACCTAAAACCAGCTTGGATCCTGTGCGAACACACATATGTGGGTGACATGGACCCAGAAGAAACGGACAACGACTAGTATGGTCGTTTACCACTTGACATGCAAAAGCCTGATTCACTCTCCGAGGTACCAGTCGACGTCAAACTTGGCAAGAGAGACTACGATCGAGAGAGCATCCAAGTGAATCTTGTAGACAATAATCTGTTAGTGGACGTCTGCCGGGACAATTGTGTGACTAATAACGGACCGAAAGGCCAAAAACTTACACGCGCACGTAAGTTACCTACAAACGTTGCCCACGCTGCTATGTGTTTGAAATTGTGTACTGACAGCGTACTCAGGATTCTAGCACCGAGGGAACCACCTCGGTAGGCTGTCACGCGCCACGTCACAGAGTGCCTCAGACCCTCCTACCGGTGTGCCATCCCAGCCTGCCCAGCCTCCGTCGCCGCCTGCGAAAAACGAATTTCGGTACAGTCGCCCATGCTGGCCTCCTCAGCATTTGGCACCATCGTCTATGGAGCATAAGCACTACGGGCCATTCAACGACGGGGAGCAGCCAGCCATGCCTTCGATAGTTTCTTGTATCACGTCGGATTGACACCGAGAAACGGTCCAGCCGTGTCCTGCTCAGCAGTTAACCGTGTACCGGTTGGTCAGACACGTCTGCGCATGTCATACTTACTCGAGGCGCCCACCGACCGTCGCTTCTCCCAGTGCTCTAGTAGGAGAGAGGGTGTGGTGGAGTGGGTGAGGGGCAAATAGCACGAGTAACTCCTTTGACCAGAGGACACACGCGCTTGAATATCTGAGATGACCACAGAGAAGTCAGTTCTGTTTAGATACAAGTACTGTGCGGACGTGTTGTATGTCGTATTATCAGGCTAAAGCAATATCGCCACACTAACATATCTTTTAATGGTACGACTCCTACAACTTTTAGGAGAAGGTACCATGGTGTGAACAAAGACTCGGATTATACATTATCCAAGGGCCTATTTCGACATGTCTAGGATGTACTACCTAACTTTGTAATATGTAAAAACCGTGTTACTTGCAATGTCACAATTTTCTTTTTCAGACAACAGTTGTATGGATCCAAAAATCCATGTTTGTTTACGGTACTGAAAATTGCTTGAATAACGTGTTCTAAAAAAATAGGTCACCCTCATACTTCTAAACGAGATTAATACATTTTATGCTCTGCGACAGGGTAGCAAGGCCGTATTTAAGAAATTCAGTGATGTGATGTAGTTGGGCGATCTGACAATCAGTTACGAAATAAAAGAACATGGAATATGATTATAGCAGTGCGTTTGTTGCAGCGTTTCATGGTGGTTTACTCTACTTTCCAGGGAGAATGGTGCAAATATCATGTATCACTTACCCCAATTGCCCGAGTTTGCCTGAGGCGAGCCGCATTTTTACAGGAGGACGTACAGAGCTTTACAGTAAACTGATGGCGCCAAACGTTCACAGAACTTTGCTTTCACAAAGAGCGACCGTTCCAGAAGAGATCGCGTAAAACAGTGGAGTTCACCGTCCTAAAGATCATATCCTGTGGTCTTCCTATAATCCGGAGGACCGTTAGGACCAGTAGTGGACATTTTATGACTTTTAATTCTGGACTGGGAGGTACTGATACTGATTTCTTGAATGGATATTTGCCGAATGGGGTCTCTACAATATCTTATGGTTATACAATGTACTTGGACCACATCGAGTTGTCTATGAATCAGTCCTTCTGCTTCCATATCCCTTCTGTATCAGTGCCTTTCAGATAGTTTGTGATAGTCACTTACCTTGATATTAATGTTGGAAAGAAAGGTCATTGTCACGTAAAAATCTTCCTCTTTTAGTAAAATACACCAGAGATAGCGCGGTGGAAATATTAGTAATCTTTACGAACTACTTCCTGTTTCACATATGATTTCTAAATCGTCTAATTAAACTATTGCTCTATTCAGACGAAAGGTAAATATTCTATTCATCTGTGGAATCTAACAACCACTTCACTATTTCCTTTTCAAAATACGCACTCTGATTTGAAGATCAAGATAGAATTTGAAATAAATTTCTCCGCGAAACAATCTATTACTACACGTCAGTAGACAGAGAAAACTTACTAAATATATCAGATCGGTACATTAGTTTTCTTCTAGATATCAACATAATCAGTGATTTCGCGGGGTTCTCCATTTCCTTTGTCCGGAGGTCTGTCTAGAATCTCTAAACAACGCCTTGTAATCAACAAAACAAGTAGTAAGACATAAAGAGAAAGGGACTTTCAATGCTCTTCCTCTGATTTCTCACACATTAATTACAGAAATTTGACAAACGAATTATTGCTACATCTGTGGTTCGTCATTTTTTTACGTACGCTGTCTGCTCGAAGTCCAAAATCTTATTTCGTTGATTACGTTTAGAAAATAGAGGAGACACAAAAAATGGTGATAAAAGCAGTATGTCAACATAATCCTCCCATTGCGAATATGCAGCGTACTGTATGCGGTAGTCTAATGAAGGAGCTCACCAACAGCTTGTTTTGAAAATCCGCATCATTCTATCCACAGTGGTACATTAGCACCGCGCATGCTTCCGAGCGCGTACTGAGAGTTACACACTGCCTCTCAGAGTAATTTTGCCAGACAAAGAAAAGCGAGAAATGGCGCGCGTCCCCTTACCCAAATGAAATTCGAGTCTGCCGTCGCCAAATGGGAAAATTTAGGACGTGAAATAAAAGATCCTGTTTTGTGATAATGCAAAGAGTAATTCCAGAGAACTGACAGTAGAGTATGAGATTACTCTGTGGTGTCGGAAATCCGTTTAAGTCGGTGAAGATTACCCGCTCTTCAGCGTCGCATAAGACCAGGCAAGGGAAGAGCGGAGAGGGTGAGACGGAATGGCTGTGGAATCGTGGGCGTAACTGCGGCCATAAAACGCGCCGTCAAACATATTGGCCGTCGGCGCCGGCACGAGGCTTTAACGATGCCGCGAAGATTGTGGAGGGTGCGGGGGCGGAGGAGGAAGAAGAATGGCCGGGACACGGCGGCTGATACGCTTTGGGGACCCACGCGGCGCTGCGGTACAAGAAGAATCCAATTACGCGGAGAGGGTGAGCAGCAGGAATTCTGTGGGCTACCAGTCCAACTGACGCTCACCGTTCCGCCGAAACCTTGGTTTTGTCGCTGGGTCAAAACAACGGAAGCACATTACGGTGGCGCTTATTTCGCATTTTTTGAAATGTTTCTTCTTAAATTACCCCCACCCCTCCCTGGATTCATATAATAACGAGGTACGTAAAATTTGGATCAACAGGATGAGGGGACTGTGCGTCCCCTTTTTTGAATCATCAGTCTTCTAACTGGTTTGATGCGGGCAGCCACGAATTTCTCTCCAGTGTCAAATCTTCAGCTAAGAGTAACACTTGCAACCTATGCCCTTTATTATTTGCTGGATATATTCCAATCTCTGTCTTCCTCTGCAGTTCTACAGCTCCCTCTGTTTCAACGGAAGGTATTCCGTAATGTCTTAACCGATGTCCTATCATCCTGTCCATTCTTCTTGTCAGTGTTTTCCGTATATTTCTGTCCTCGCCGATTCTGCGGAGAACACTCTCGATTAAATTTTCAAATTAATGGCCTATGTTTGATACTATTAGACTTCTCTTGGTCAGGAATTCCCTTATTGCGAGTGCTGGTCTGCTTTTTATGCACACCTTACTCCGTGCGTTATTGGTTCAAATGGTTCAAATGGCACTATGGAACTTAAGATCTGAGGTCATCAGTCCCCTAAAACTTAGAACTACTTAAACCTAACTAACCTAAAGACATCACACACATCCGTGCCCGACGCAGGATTCGAACCTGCGACCGTGGCGGTCGCGCGGTTCGGGACTGAAGCGCCTAGAACCGCTCGGCCACACTGACCGGCTGCATTATTGGTTATTTTGCTGCCTAGGTAGTATAAAGAAAACTGACAATATGATAGACGACGATCAGTTTGACTTTAGGAAAGGTAAAGGCACCAGGGAGGCAGTTCTGACGCTGCGGTTGGAAATGGAAGCAAGACTGAAGTAGAACCAAGACACGTTCATAGGATTTGTCGACCTGCAAAAACCATTCGAGAATGTGAAATGGTGCTAGATGTTCGAAATTCTGAGAAAAATTGGGAAGCTATATGGAAAGATGGATAATATATGGTATGTACAAGAACCAAAAGGGAACAACAAGCGTGAAGGACCAAGAGCGAAGTGCTCGAATTGCAAAGGTTGTAAGACGGAGTTGCAGTTTTTCGACACTACATTTCAACCTATACACCGAAGAAGCAATGGTGGAAGTAAAAGAAACGTTCAAGAATGGAATGAAAATGAAGGGTGAAGGATATCAGTGATACCTTTCGTTGATGACATTGCTTCCTGGCTGAAAGTGAAGAAGAATTAAGGATAGGTTGAATGGAATGAACAGTCTAATGCGTGCAGGATATGGACTGAGAGCAAATCAAAGAAAGACGAAGCAATGAGAAGTAGCCGAAGTGAGAACAACGAGAAACTTAACATCAGAACTGAGGATCACGAAATAGATGAAGTTAAGGAATTCTGCTATCTAGGCAGCAAAGTAACCCATGACGGACGGAGCATGGAGGACACAAAAAGCAGACTAGCACTCGCAAAAAGGCATTCCTCGCCAAGAGAAGACTAGTTATATTAATCACAGGGCTTAATTTGAAGAAGAAATTTGTCAGACTGTACGTATAGAGCACAGTGTTGCATGATTGTGAAACATGTACTCTGGGGAAACCAGAACAGAAGAGAACCGAAGCATTTGAGATATGTTGCTACAGAAGTAGGTTAAAAATTAGGTGGACTGATAAGGTAAGGAATGAGGAGGTTCTTCGTAGAATCAGCGAGGAAAGGAATATGTGGAAAATGCTGACAAGAAGAAGGGACAGTACGACAGCTCGTCTGTTACTATATGAGGCAATACCTTCCGTGGTACCAGAGGGAGCGGTAGAGGATAAAAACTGTAGAGGGAAACATAGATTGGAATACTTCTAGCAAGCAGTTAAGCACGTAGGTTGCAGGTGCTACGCTGAGATGAAGAGGCTGACACAGGAGAGGAATTCCTGGCGGGGGTCGTCATACCGGTCAGAAGGCTGACGACTCAAACGAAAGAACCAGAATTCATTTACTTCATCTACTTTGTGATCACCAGTTCCGATGTTAAGTTTCTTGCTGTACTCATTTCTGCTACTCCTCATTACTTTCGTCTTTCTTCGAAGGTCTGTAGGCCTTTACAATTGAAAAATCCATAAAAAAATTCCACCTTCGCAAAAATTGCTTCTGGATGATCAATTCATCCGTTACTCAAGAGTTGCAGTTTCTTTTACCTTACTGTCGTAAAATGAATGCCTTCTTGTGCCACCAATATTTGGTTGACGTACCTCGTCAGTGACCCCAAGACGGGTAGAGAGAGAACAGGGCGAGTCAAGCAGTTCATTTTCATTGCTGAACCCCAGACCATCCCAGTAATCTTTCTACAGAAGGCAGCAGTCGTTTTCACAGTAAAATTTATTTACTCCAGCATTAGCCTCATGTAACTACTAGAAGCAAACTGGAATCCGCAAAACAAAAATGTTTTCTTTTGCAATTTTCACATGTATAAATTAACTGTGCGTCATATTTCTACATTAGCTGGACGAGAAGTAATGATTTTTCCCAGAAAAGCACGAATATCGACACGGAAGATGCAAATTGGAAATTTATGGTAAGGACTATGGGACCAAACTGCTAAGGTCATCGGTCCCTAGGCTTAAACACTACTTAATCTAACTTGTACACTAAGGACAACACACACACCCATGCCCACGGAAGATGACAAACAGCATACCTAAACTAAAAACTTTGTATCAACAATGGAACCAACAACATAAACGTGATAGAAGATCGTCAGATGTTGATAAAGGAAGAAAAACACGTAGCAAATACTAATGCTTTAAATGTCGTTACCACTGTAGAATATAGACCGTTCTTGATCAACCAGAGACAATAGTTCGCCAGAGTTCATGCGTGGAATAGATTACCAGGTAGTAGATAGAAGTACACCTGAGCGAGTAGAGGCAGTTGGGAAGACGCGAGAGCGAAGCGAATACCAAATACAGCAGCTGTGTAAGTCAAGTAGTTGGAAATCGGAAGTTAGTCAGATACAGGCTGTAGGGTGGATGAGGAAGAACAGTCCAATGAAGTTTTGTGAACTACTCTCGGGCGCGTAGATTTGCGTGAGGCATTACGTTGTTATGGAGAAGGAGAAGTTCGTTAGCATGTTTGTGGTGACGATCACGTTGAAGTCGTTTCTTCAGTTTCCTGAGTGTAGCAGGCTACACTTCAGAGTTGATCGTCCCACCGTGAGGGAGGACATTAAACTGAATAACCCCTTGAGAGTTCCACAAGACCGTCGCCGTGACATTACTGGCTGAGGGTGGGGCTTTGAAGTTTTTCTTCGCAGGAGAGGTGACGTGGTGCCACTCAATGAATTGCCATTTTGTTTCAAAAGGTTCAAATGGGTTTAAGCACTATGGGACTTAGCACAGATGTTATGTCCTATAGTGCTCAAACCCATTTGAACCATTTGAACTTACACAATCTTTAAAATAATTGACACATTTGGTCTGGAATTGACGTTAATAAATTCCAAACGAGAACTTTGTACGGAAAAGTCATTGAACAACGGGATGTAGTCGATGTTTCCCGAATACTCGGTTTTTACTTTGAAAGAACACATACAAGAGAGGATGTAGGGAAATTTAAGGTTTTGTGTGATCTTTCTTGGTGAAGAATTATCTCTTGGAGTATTTTTGCATGCTCAGTCATGCGAGATGGATGATAAAAGCCACCTATTGCTACAAAATATTTGTGTTCCGCGATGAATTTGAATACAAGACTAGATGCGTACGTCGAAACGTGGTTCTCTGTGCCTTCTGCAGGCAAAGCATCGTAAATGGATTCAGCGTTCTCTCAAGATTTTATGGATAAATAATCTCGATTGAGATATTTTTGATGCAGCCCAAAACTCAATAATCATTTATGGTATTTGTCTCTTGAACCTATCGCCATCACAGTTTTTGATCCTAATTAGTCTTTTGATTCAAAAATGAAAATGGTCAATGCACCGATCCAACCATGAGAAGAAAATAATAAAAGGTTTCGAATAGGATTTAGCCAAATCCCAGATATCGCCAATAATGGGATAGAACGATTTGTTTTTAAAAGAGCAAGAACTTTCTTTACAATACCTGCCTTGAGTCACTTCGTGGACAGATTCGCGGTGACACGAAAATGAAGAGTTCATCAATGCTCTAGTTCTATAAATTGAAAGTTGTAAACAATCAAGCAGGAAGAGGCGTCAAATTCATGAACTACAATAAGCTATTTACAAAAAACGAAAAACAGGAGCACTATGTGCTTCACGTTGCGTGGGAGTATAGCCATAAGTTTCCAGGACGTAAGAAATAATCAGGAATTGTAGATGAAAATTTTGTCACCATTTTTGTCTCTCCAAAATTGTATGTAGTAGTTTTATGAATTGAATTATTAAAGTTAATACAATAAATTTAATAATTAAGTTCAAATTTATTTTGTGAGCAGTGTAATATCATTTGAGATATCATGTAAATGAGACTTTAATGAGATTTTTTTCAATGTAGGACATAGGTAAACAGCTTTCCCTCTTCCTACGGAGCAGAACTTACACAAATCGCATTCCTTTCGAGTGATATAACTAAACTAAAGGGCAGCAGAAACTTTGAAAACAAGCGCCACCCTACTGTACATACTTTTACTCGCTTGAAGTATTAATTTACCTTCGTGAGTTTTTTTATAGTTTCCACTCAAAAGAAGCAGCCGTCAAATACTGATCGTTTCTCCCGTAATCTTACATCAGTCTTAGTGAAACAGCTCATTCATCTGTTCCAGTTGCAAGAAATGGCTAATTTTACTTCTGACATTAGTATCTGAAATTAATCCGCAATTAGGAATTCCTCTTCCCAACATACCTACTCGCCTGGCACCCACTGACAAAAAATTTAAATAGAACAGTCGAAAGTCGAACAGCTCCCTCCCCCTTGAGGGATAAAGAATGAAAAGTTTACACATGACAAAACAACAATTGATATGTTAATGGAATTCCGCTAAAAGGAAGCATTCCGTACTGGTTCTTGAAATGGAAGAAAGTAATATTTGGATTTAACATCCAGTCGACGAAGAGCTCATTAGAGACGAGGCACAATGTCAGATTGGGGAAAGACAGGAAAGGTAGTCGACAGTGACGTTTTCTCCTTAGGCGATTTCAGCGAACCTAAATCTGGATGTATGAAAATGAAACACCTACTGCCATCCTTATGTTGTCATTTATTTTGCTGCTACGAGATACCGCGCTTTGATGCACCATCTTCAGGCCTTAGCTGATGCTGAAGGGATTATCATGGTCCATACATACGATGCATCAGTGGCCAACAACTGTTTTACGCAGGCTACCTGTAACCGTGATGGCGTCTCTCCAACCTTCAACTGTTGACATCACAGTTACAGGTAGTCTGCATAAAACAGTTGTTGGCCACTGACGCATCACATATATGGATCGTGATAATACCTTCAGCATCAAGTACGGTCTGAAGATGGTACACTGAAGCGCCGAAACTGGCACCTACACAATAAATGACAACATAAGGACGGCTTTAGTTGTTTTATTTTCTCACAATAGTGAACGGCCATTGCCCCGGCCACCACACTCGCATATATGCTTTGCGGGTCACGTGTGACCCGCTACCTCACCTGGGACGTTCTTTGTCAATAGAAGAGTTGCTGAGCTGTTCACCGTCAAGCCCCTTGCAGCCGCCACAACGAGTGGTGGCGCAAGCCGAGCCGGTCTACCTCTTAAGTAGGAAATGAAAGATTCATAAACACCGAAAAGGGAAATATCGATATCGGTTGAGCGCGATGGCCGAAGAAATTTAGTTACGTCGTCTGGCATCCTTTATTACGTAGTCTTTTCTGCGTTTATATACGAGGTGTGTGAAAAAAGTAATGAGTTTGACAACACTGCGAGCGATCTGGCAACGCTGCGTTGTTCTACTTGTGTAGACCGGTGTGTTCATCCCTTACAGATATTCAGTCTGAGTTTGTGACCTGTGCAGCCATCACGTGTGCTTTGAGAGCACCATCATTGAAGTTATGTGTTCTGAAAATGGAACAACAGAATGTAGAACAACGTTATGCAATCAAGTTTTGTGATAAGCTTGGGGAATCTGCGAGTGCGACCTTTGCATAGTTGAAACAGCCCTGTGTAGAACATTCTTTATAAAGAGCACAAGTTTTTCACTGGTGTAAATCATTTTTTGAAGCCGAGAACACGTTCAAGATGAACCTTGCTAAGAGAGAACTTCAAAAACCGACGACAACGTCGAACGTGTACTTGTTCATGCGGAATCAGACCTCCAGGACAAATTGTCAACCAATTGTTTTACAAAGACACCCTTGAAAGACTCGAGAAAAGGATGAATCGAGTGAGACCAGACATTGTATACAAGTGGATGCTGCATGAATATGCCCCATCTCACACGGCTACTTCCGTCACGGAAGATTTGACCTCTAAAGGCTTTCCTGTTGTCCCACAGCCGCACTACCCACCTGAATCTAGGTGACTTTTCCCTTTTCCCGAAACTAAATATATCTTAAAAGGACGTCATTGTTGGACTCTGGGAAACATTCAAAACATTTGACGGACATTTTAAAAGCCCTACCAGTTGAAGTATTCCAGCGCTGCTGTGTATAGCTGCAGAAGGTACTACTTTGAAGGGGACAAAACTTTGTTTGAAAAGAATGAAAACTTTGGTGGATAAAAAATCAGTCCCATTACTTTTCTCAAACACCTCCTACAAAGTTCACTTTGTGCCGTTGCGTCGTTGTCAATGATGACATGTGCTTGTAAGAATCAATGTCATAGTTCGATACACACTAACGCCATATTCAATCAGAGAAATCTGTTCTATTGGCGTAATTGTGACTTTAAAAGCACTAACTGAAATAGTTCGACGAGTCACACGACTCGTATGTCTTCAGCCTCGTACTTGGGAGATGGTGGGCACCCAATGCAGTGTAAGACCACCTTCGAGTCCGAGTAGGTTATCGGCAGTTCACTGCTGGGCCGTAACAAGTAATGGGCACTCACATAACCCATAATCACCTGCTCGTTAAGAAGTACTGATTCCGCCTACTGACGCGGGAACCTCTGATCGCTGCACATCACAGGACACAGAGATCAGCTTGGGAGAAGAACACTGCTACTGATCACTCGAGGAAAACGGCACCTAGACTGCAGAGTCGTGTGACACAGCAAACTTTGTACTCCAGATGGGAGTGCTTCAGAAACCACATGAGGCCGCTCATGGCTACCACAGTGATATAGATAGTTTTTGAATGAGGACTTTTACATCGTTTAGTTCTTCATCCAGAAAGGCCCAGAGCGAAACCAACGCTTAAGTGAATGGAAATCAGAAGTGTACAAGAAGGTAATTTATCGTATCAGTTAAGTGTATATAGGATGAGAGAATTCAGAAGGTTTTGTAGGATTTGCAAGGTATCTATATTTATTTGCTTCACGGAATGCTAGCAGCCTTTTTTACAACAGAATATCCATAACTCTGTGTGAGGCATGTAGTATTTTAGGTGACTTAAAAACGTCTCAGAAAGCGATCGCTGGCGTACTTCGGACTAATTGCCACTTTGGTTTCTATTATATTAAAACTGAATCTGTGAGCAATTCTAAGGTTGACTTGCACTGCAGAGTACTTCACTGCATGTGGTCCTAGTGGAAGTGGTTTTTTCCTAGGTTTCTTCCAAATTGAGAATCGCCTCGCCCACCCAACAGCAGTACTACTTTGCACAAACTATTTTATAACATTAAGCAATGGAAAAAAGTATCGTATCATATAACCCTGAACACTTATGAATTAGTCTGACTATTAAACTGTGACTCATCAAAATATATATCGCTGTTTTGGCGAGAAAGGTTACCTGCAGGAATCGTTGAGACGAGCGAGCGCAACCAATGATAAGTGCATGTCAACTAGTCTTACACCATCAGAAGAGAAATGATTACAAGAGAGAAGTGTGTGTTACTTACATTTTATGTTTCAGTCAGTAACTAGGAAACTACAGAAAACGGGTTTCGTTTGTTGAGCGTTATTGTCTTACTAAACAGCAGGGTCCAGAAAGTAGACTGCTAAAACGAATGGCAGCTCTTTTTGATGCGTCCACGTCATCTAAACTGTCACCTCCCATTTTTGTACCCATATGTCATCTGGCACAGGTACATAATTGAAAACTTGAATTTCTAAAACATATTCTTATTGTAAATGCACAGAATCATATTCCTTTTCTGCGAAGTACCTAGTAGAGTATTATTCATTCATCTACCATTCCATCCTATTGTGGCGGCTACCTCCGTTCTCCACACAGGTCTGCCTCTCTTGCAGCGATCGCTCTTGCAGAAGCTGGCAGTACAGGAAACAATGCTTGAAATAATCATCCCCTCAGTACTGAAACTATTTTTATTTTCCAGGTAATTAAGCACAGCAATGGTTAGATACAACGAAAAGTACTGTTAATTTCAACAATTAAACAATAAACTGAGATACAAATCAAAGACAAAGACCAAGAATTCACGCCACAGCAGTCTATTTCTATATGGGTTTACACATACATTAACTAACGTACAAATCTGATGCCTAATTATCGCTCCTTTGTACATGTAAAATAATTTTTGTTAACACATAATAATAATTTTCAAAAAGAAAATAGATAAAATCTCACGGAAGATAGAAAGTGCTAAAACGCGTTTGATTAAAATGGCATTTCTCTCCAATGTGCAAAGAGATTCTACTCTTACTAAAACCGAAGGGAAACGTTCGATCAAAGAAGTCATTCGATACGGAGCTCAAGCTCAGATTGGAGAAAGATGTGGAAACAATGAGAAAAAATCAGATGTGTCGTTTTCAAGGTAACTACCACGAATGCGCATAAATCAAATTACGAAAACCAGGGAAAGCCTAAATAGGCTAGCAAAGAAGATTTAAATATAGAGGAGCAACATCGAAAGAACATGTGGGATCTGGGACAACCCCAGAAGGCAGTTATCGTCATATTGACGTTACGCTGCAGCGGTGCTTTTTCTAGGATTGTGGGTAAAATAGATCTTACTTGTGGGAAATAAATATCTGCATTGTGGTAGAAGTAATTAATGATCCATGATGTCTATATTTTCCTATAACACGTGTCTCATCAGTTGCGGAAGGGCAGAATGTATGCGTAGACGCGGTTACTTTTCCTGATATTCTCCACGAAACAGAGGTTGACAAAAGGTCCCTTATAGGGTCTTTTATACTCTTTACGTAAACTGGGCGATTCCATCCTCCGTATTGCTTTAACATTCCCGCTGTACTGACATTCTTGAGAAGTGAGCCTCGTATCGCTGTGTGGTAACCAAAGTTACGATTTTCTGCAGATCTGTCATATTACTACGAGTGTTTGCGGGGATGGTTTCTTTGAACATGCCACAGTCTCTTTCCTTCCCCTTAACAGCCCAACTACGCTCCTTCTCCTCCTCAAATCTACGCGAAGTGGACAAGACGTTTAATTCCTTTGTTCGTCCCCTACCTTGAATATAGCCCATGCAATGTAACAATGTAGTAGACGTATCATAAGTAATCACGTCTTTCAGTTCAAGAGATGATTAATGTGGCTCGTTAAAAATAATTTTAACAGGTCTTCATCAAAGGCTGCTAATCTTTCCAAATTTGTTAAATAGTACACATTAAGTTTACACTGCTGAATACAACCGAGTCTTTTTTGCTGTTATTTTGCAAGAGAATTCTCCTAATAGGCGAAAACATTATCTGAAATGTCTATAGTGTTGTTGTAATTGTAGCAAATCATTATGACTCAACGTTAAAGACTTAATTTTACTCCATAGAGTATACCTGTTGAGCGTATTCTACTGTCTACGGGAATTACGTTTTTCCAATGTTTTAAAGTATTTGAGAACGATATATACTCACTCTTTTTCTTCCTTTTCGAGCTTTCATACGCGAAGGTTCTGTTATTTAGTAGAGATATTTTAGAATTGTACTCCACTAATCACAAATAATTTGTGTATTTTTCATCCTGTTACATTGGTTGGAAGCAGCCAGTCTGGTGACAAAACGATCCTGCGCCTTAATCGCGCCATCATTTCTAAATTAACACATACATCATTCCAGCCTTCAGTTTATAATGTTATCGAAGACCCATCATCATCATTATTTTCATGCAAAGCAGTTTTTCTTTTTTTGCATTAACCGCAACAACTATGTAACATGGATCATGCAATGTAAGCTTTCACGGCCGGTATTGTCTTCACTTCACTTCACTTCACTTCACTTCACTTCACTGGCAGTTCGCCGCTTTACCTCCGAAGATGTCTCCCGCAGTCGGAGACGAAACGTCAGGAGAGTGTTTTATACTTCGACCACAGCCTATCAGCCCGGAAGTTTTAAGTGAAGTATGTAACATGGAGTCACCGAGTTGCCTGTTTTTCAGCTATAATATGAACGTTACGACTAGAAAAGGTATCTTATGGCACTAAAGATAAACATGCACCATGTCACTGAATTTAGCAGCAAAACATTTTCCTTTTCTTATTGGCTGTGGGCTATGTCCCTCTTTTGTCATAAAGTTAATTTTCAAACTTTTAACCCATAAAGGAAATATTGTCACTGGAAATGGGATATGTTACATCATCTAGCCTTCCTGACAAGAGAAATTAATTGGAAGTCATCGTTTCTCTCTGTCCTCCTCTGTCCATTTATTTGGCCCACTTTCCTGACAAAAATTACGCTCACAGTAACGATTCAATGTTGACAAACAGTATACACTGTCCTAACAGCACACTACTGAGGTACGGAAAACTATCGCGAAGATGTTTTTCATCCATCTAAAGGAATATGAAAGGCATCCGAGAATCGAGTTGCAATATTGCAGCCGTGGTGTCGAGTAAATAAGAATGGTGTGGGGAGTGGGTTCAATCAGACTTGGTCGCCGAGAATGCAGGAGTGGCGGAGAGGACGGGGGAAGTGACGCCGGGTGCTGCCGCCGCCACTCAGCCTGATGGAGCGCCTGCCCAGGGGATCGGCCGCAGCCCGCAGCGCAGCTACACAGGGGAGCCTACCTGGCCGCCCCTGCTGCAACTCCACGCTCACACTAGTACACAGCCACGCCAGTTCTTGGACAAAGAACTTACTCCACAAAAATTCTGCACGTTATTCTAAAAGAATCAAGATACGCTGTCTTAATTTCTTTTGCGAGGACAGTGCTCTAATAGCTCACGCGAATTTCATCGGTGTGACATGAGTTACACTGAGATGACAAAAGTCATGGGATACCTCTTAAAAGCGTGTTGGACCTCCTTTTTCCCGGCGTAGTGCTGCAACACGATGTGGTATGGATTTAACTAGTCGTTGGAAGTTCCCTGCAGAAATATTTAGTCGTTGGTAGTCCCCTGCAGAAATACTGAGCCATGCTGCCTCTACGGCCCCCATAGTTACGAAAGTGTTGCCGGTGCAGGGTTTTGTGCATGAACTGACCTCTCGATTGTGTCTCACAAATGTTGGATGGGATTCACGTCGAGCAAGCTGGATGGCCAAAATATTCACTTGAACTGTCCGAAACGTTCTTCGAACCAGTCAAGAACAACTGTGGCCCAGTGAAATTGTACATTGTCATCGATGAAAATTTTGTTTTTGTTTGGGAACATGAATCCCATGAATGGATTCAAATGGCCTCTAAGTAACCGAACATAACCAATTATAGTCAATGATCGGTTTAGTTCGATCAGAGGAGCCGGTCCATTCCATGTAACCACAACCCACATCAGTATGGAGCCACCACAGCTTGCACAGTACCTTGTTGACAACTACAATCCACGGCTTCGTGAGGTCTGCGCCGTTCTCCAACACTACCATCAGCTCTTACCAACTGAAATCGGGACACACCTGACCAGGTCACGGTTTTCCAGTCGTCTAGAGTCCAACAGACATGGTTACGAACTCAGGAGAGGCGCTGTAAGCTATGTCGTGCTGTTTGCAAAGCCACTCACATCGGTCGTCTTCTGTCATACCCATTAACGCCAAACTTCGCCGCACTGACCTAACAAATACGTTCGTCGTTCGTTTCACATTGATTTCTGTGGTTATTTCACTCAATGTTACTTGTAAGTTAGCACTGACAGTTCTTCGCAAATGCTGTTGCTCTCAGTTGTTAAGTGAAGAAGGCCTTTGACCATTGCGTTGATCGTGGTAAGAGATAATGCCTGAAACTTGGTATTCTCAGCACGCTCTTGGAGCTGTGGATCTCCAAATATTTAATTCCCTAACGCTTCCCGAAATGGAATGTCCCATCCATCTATCGCCATCTACCATACCGCGTTCAGAGTCTGTTAGTTCCCGTCTTAAGGCTATAATCTCGTCGCAAACCTTTTCACATGAATCATCTGAGTACAAATGATAGCTCCACCAATATACCTCCCTTTTATACTTTGTGTACGCGATACTACCGTCACCTGCACGTGTGCGTATCGCTACCTCATGACTTTTGTCACCTCAGTTTATTACGTGATACGCTACGTTCTTTTATGTAGGCTAAATGACGAAGGCTACTGTTTTATGATGACAAGGGAATGTACAAACGTGATTGACTCAAGTACAGTGTCTTCTAAAAAGGAACGATGCTTTAATGCGCTTTACAGTGAGCGACAGTTGAGAACAACATTAACGGCCAAAATCGCGAGCATGGTGAATACATACATTAATAACAATCCTAGCGAAAATGTAGTTCTTTCTAAAATGTTGAAGGGCTGCGGACAGAAGTAAACAGCAAATAATCGAATTTTAGGACCTTCATGGTGAATAATAGTCGACATCAGCCACAGACGCTGTCGGAATTTGGTTATAATGAAGTTTCCGAGAAACGTACTTCTCTCACTGACTTCCACAATGACATCAGTCGAACTGGAAGAATAACCACCAATAACTATTTCTCTTCGTTTAAAGACGCCAGTATCTCGATTTGTTATTTGCAGTATCGGAATTACCGAGAACATTCGTCTTACAGTTGTGATTGTCAACGGCAATCAGAAATTTTATCCTTCCAAAACAAGAAACAAATGCTACTTTCTTACACACGCTCTGGTTGATCATTTTGACATGACTGTCAAATGTAGCACTGAATATTCTTCTGGTATATAACTTACTGCATTAGCAGGAAATGATCTGAAACTATTGTATACAAATTTGAAATTTAATATTGTAAAAAATTGACTGTGCTCTTGACGCAAGTAAATTTAGTAATTGAAACACTGGCATCAAAATTTGCCCAAAAATATTTCAAATGAAATATTGCTCCTTTTTTGAGAAGAAGAATAATAAGAAAATATTGTAAAATATTTTGGAATATTGCATTGTTAACTTGTCTGAAATGAGAAATGCAGTCAACCGTAGCACTTCGTCATGACGTATCACGATAACAGAATGAACATGTAACAACGTCAACACTGTACTGCGTCGTCGAGACCAAAGTGGATAAACAGTGAACATAGTCCAAAGGTAAATGAAGGTGATCGGAGGGGGATTTTGAACACAGGAGTAAAGTTCTGTTAATAGATTGTCCAGCGCAGTCCTGCCAAACTTCCTAGAGCTTTTATTGTTCACTAATGACACCTCTTTGAACCACCATGGAATTTTCAACTGCTACAGTATTAATGTCGTGTGATAAAAACTGTGAGGTATCGGATGATAATAGACTGTGAGAGTTGACGTTCGTAGTACTTGATTTTATTCTGTACATGTGGACCTGAGGCGGTGACCTACACTGGAACCCCAGGTCGTTTACTCCAGTGTGTGGGTGAGTGTGGCGACTGTTTTCGCGTCCTTAACGGTACCTAGCGAGCCTGAGCTTCAGAGACCCCCGACTGACGACAAGCGGCGCGGAACACGAGAGATAACAGTGACCTCTAGGGCCTGAATGTGGGTATGAACTGTAATTCAGTCATCAATGAACAGAAACAGCGTTGCAGGAAGAATGAAGGACGGTTCTCGCACGTTGAAAGTCACATTAGTACCTCAATGTAATAATGGAAATACGAATGATTAAAAATGGAACATTAAATTCATGGCTTTGTGGGGAGACGCCTCATGATCGATTAGTTTATACCGCCTTTTCTGGGAGTTTATAGTAGCAGGAACGGTAATCTGGCTTGCTGATCAGCTGGAGACGGACGTGCTCCAGACTGACGATAAGAAATATAGGCTCTGGCATGCCCATTTTTGCAGTCAGAGCTGACGACAGTCAAAACTGATGATTGTCTTATTGGTTATTGCTTTCGTAAGCCACTTGTTGTATTAATAACACCAACTTTAAAATGTTTCATACATTGTGTTTTCAGTTTATGAGCATTTTGAACTGACACTATTATTTATGCAATTTAAAATTTGTTTAATAAGCATCTGAATAAGTGTATGGTTTGAAGTTTACATTCTGGGAAACCTCTCAGAGTTTAAACTTGCTATAAATCTAATGCGATCTATTAAATCGATTCACAGTCGTTTCCCACAGCACCCTGTCTTTCCTCTCATGATGCAGCAAAAGCTTCCCAAGCCAAGACGTAAAACCCACCCGCCACGGCTGTATCTCATCGGCAGCCATGATACTGTATCAACTTGTGTGCCTGAATTGTACAAAGGGTTCCACAGCCGAAACATATTTCCTGAATGTGTATACTCTTAAGCACTGGCTGTCCATTGTTTAAAAATATCATCTTGTTTCGAATCCTCCACTACTGCACTTGGTTCAAAATGGTTCAAATGGTTCAAATGGCTCTGAGCACTATGTGACTTAACTTCTGAGGTCATCAGTCGCCTAGAACTTAGAACTAGTTAAACCTAACTAACCTAAGGACATCACACACATCCATGCCCGAGGCAGGATTCGAACCTGCGACCGTATCGGTCGCTCGATTCCAGACTGTAGCGCCTAGAACCGCACGACCACTCCGACCGGCCCACTACTGCACTGTTCGGCAGTGTAGCCACATGTAATTGTTGCAGAACCCGTCAAATCAACATTACAAGCTACACGTTGCTCTAGTCATTTTAACAATGTATAGCTATATGAATGTTAGGGGTGTAATAGAAATACACTACGTGATGTAAAAGTTTCCAGACGTACCTGTGTAATGCCGAATTGACGGTTGTATGTCACGAGAGGTGGGCCCACAGTATAGAAGGAGCCGGGGAATATTGTGTTGTCAGTAGAGAAGCAATACCAGTAAAATGCGCCCGACAGTTCAGTGAATTCGAAGGTGGATTAGCCATTGGATGTCACCTGAGTAAGAAATCTATCAGGCAGATTTCAACACTTCTAAAGCGGTCCAAGTCGACTAATGATAATGTGATTGTGAAGTGGGAACGAGAAGTGACAACCGCAGCTAAGCCAAGACCAGAACGACGTCACGTACTGAAGGACAGCGACCGTCGAGCATTGCGGAGGATGATTGTAAAAAGTTTCATGAATTCAGCAAAAGGAACTACTTGTGGCGGGCCGGGGTAGTGAGACTCGTTTTGCGATTTATTTAATGTCCAACTACCTCAGTGTAGTGTCCATTCACCACCCGTTACTCGGCATTCATAGGTACTATGTAGACGATGAGAAAAGCAGCGTTGAAGAAAACCACCGTCTATACTCACGATTACAAAGTCCGCGTAATTCCATTAACAAGATAAACTTCTGTTAGTAACGGGCAAAGTGGGTGCTTCCTCCCTTCACCAAAAACGTTTGTTTGTAGATATTGATGTTTTATTACGGTCCTTTTCATTTATTGTGTCACGAAGCCCACATTTACGTTGGTAGTACATCTACTACTAGTTCGTGCAGCTTATATCACACGTAAGACAGCCAGAAATGTGTTAAGTCCAAACCGAAATATTACGAGATTCACACAAGCAACACACTGTTACAAAACGAGTTCACATTCGGTCCTTTTCAGTGGATTCTTCGAAAGGAGATGCTCGCCAAAATGTTCTGTACGGCATACGGAACATGCCACGCAGAATATTCACAAAGGCTGATATATTCACACGCGGTTTATTCTGCAACCAACATTCCAAAACCTCTCCAAACCTCACCGAAATGTCCGTAATTGCATCTACCAGCACGGCTATATAAGCCGAGCGCGATTTAGCCGTCATTTCTTCATGTTACAGATAATTTTTTCGGACACATTTAACATGACCTTCTCGTGCGACAGCGAGTCCACGACTGACTCAATGCCGTCGCTCACAGGGCATATAACTGATTCAATTATGCGGGAAAGACTTCTCTCTCATTGGTTGATCAAAATGATCATACAATCAGATTAACCTTTCGTGATCAATTTCGCGCGCAAACCGCTTAACTCCAATCAGCAATCGCTGATGCATCTACGTCATTTCATATTGCAGAATTTCACAAAATGTTCCACAAAACCAAACGAAACGAAAATCAAAAGAAAACTATGCTTGAAATATACTTTAGAACTAAATATCCTCTTCCTGTATTTCTGGCTGCCTTATTAGAAAATCAAACGCTCCTAGACATACATCATCCACCAGTTAGGGGGATTCACCGTTTTCAGGACATCCTGGTTACGTAACACTTGCTAGTTACGGATGGTGTAATACATTATAAAATTGAAATTTGACGTATGCCCCCACATTTACTCTCATCTACTCCCATCCTAACACAAAATATTAACATCAACTTTTAAACTATTATTTTCCTTACAAGATCAAAATTATTAAAAGTTTAAAAATGGCTCTGAGCACTATAGGACTTAACTTCTAAGGTCATCAGTCCCCTAGAACTTAGAACTACTTAAACCTAACTAACCTAAGGACATCATACACATCCATGCCCGAGGCAGGATTCGAACCTGCGTCCGTAGCGTCGCGCGGTTCCAGACTGTAGCGCCTAGAACCGCTCAGCCACCCCGGCCGGCATTTAAAAACTTTAGAATTAAAATTCTTTAAAAATAACTTGTGCGCACTGAGAGTGCTGTTGGTATTTTCAAATGACAAAGAAACTTAAACTGTCGTGATTCCTATCTGAATTTACTTCACTAAGTGTCGGTTAAGTACTTTTTAATAGGTTTTTTATATTTTAAAAACTATTTAAGTTATCCGCATGAAAATTTTACACACAGTTCTTCTAAATTATAAAAGTTCCTATACCAAATCTGAAAACAAACAGATCATATTTATCATAGTTATTTAGTTTCTTAGGTGAGATGGACAAGTGATCTTAGTATGCTCCACACAGAGCAGTTCTCACGGTCAGCACACCGGGACAGATGGCATTATGACGCCAGCAGCCGACTACACAACGAATGGGGCTGGTGGCTTCATTGCCATCCTCCAATACAGCTTGACCTAACGGAATAAAACTTAATGCAAAACTCTGCAGCCGTCCAAATAGCAGCGACGTTACATACTCATGACTTCGAAAGTGTTACCAGCAGTCCAGGTAGTAGAATGACTGCTGGCAGGGATTTTAAAAGAATTGGTTCAATGGTCAAACAGATCCTCGAATGTCACACATTTCTGTAGTCACTGTTAAGTGACGCTGCGGTGGCCTAAGGAGCGACGCCACTGGACAGTGGATTTGAGACGAGTGATGTGGAGTGATGAACCGCGCTGCACCATGTGGCAATCAGATGGTAGGGTTTGGGTTTGGCGAATGCCTGGAGAACGTTACATGCCATCATGTGTGGTGCCAAAAATGCATCACGGTATGGCGGTGTTTTTCGTGCTTCGTGTGTGGTCGCATTATAGTGCGTACCAAAGTTTGATTTGGAAGATATGGGCATAATTTACGGCACTGTGTATTGCGTCCAGTAGAGGAACAGTTCGGAGACGAATACAGTAACAGCATGACAAGGCACCCCGTTATAAAGCAGCATCTGTGAGGCAATGGTTTGTAGACAGCAACATTCCTGAAATGGGTTGATCTGGACGCAGTCGCGATCTAAGTCCAATGGAACATCATTAGGAGAGTTAGGACGTTGACTTCGTTCTGGACAACAGCGTCAAACATTATTATCTTCCCTGCTTTCAGATCTTCCAAGGAATGGGCTGTCATTCACCCAGAGACATTCAGACACCTCACTGAAAGTGCCCCCATCAGAGTCAATCCATCATAAATGTGAAGGGTGGACACAGCCCGTATTACTGTCCATTAATAGGTGTGTGGACAATTTTGACCAGATAATGTACGTCCGTTTGAGATAATGTATGTCCGTTTGACGGATTATACCATACACTCGAAAGTGGCTACACTGTCGAAACTGAGCAGTAGCAGAGGTTGAAAAATGTAATGTTATTTCAATCCTGCTAGCGACAGCCAGTGTGGAAGATTACAATCGTCCAGAAAACTAGGTCAACTAATAGGACCTTGCTTTCTACCATCATGTTTTTAATGGGGCCCATTACTTGATGTGGTTTAAAGTTCCCTGCAGCGGCTTTCTCGGTGTTCATGTTTGAGCTGAAAGTCTATATTTCGAAGATATTCTTCATAGTCAGGTGCGTCTGACGAATACAATGAAAATTTTCGAAAACTAAAACGTGGCGCGGAATAACACCGAGTAAACTTTTGCACACGTTCATTTGAGCTGTCGTCATTCAAAAGTTGATGGGAGCATACGTAGTTGCTGTAAAGCGTAAGCCATTTCATGATTATAGACAACTACATATTCTTTTCTGATCATTTGACACTTACTTAAAAGTACTTATTTTTGTATCTTTCATCAGTTGAATTACGCATTTTGCCTCTGACACTTTGGGCCACCCTGATGTTCACAGAACTCACACGCTGCTCACTTAAATTGTGCTTGGGTCTCTAAACCACAAGCTATGTAGAAATTTATGTACATCAGTTGTACAGTTGCCCTGTAAATAATTATTTTGTTGCTAACCAAATGAAGGGGACATAGTGTCTACAGCTGCGATATGTATGACGTAGTAAAACTTCTTAACTTTTGTCTTTCATTTGTAAACTGACTTTAGAACATAGATGACTTAGGAACTGAAAATTCCAATTTCATATTGTGGCGATTATGCCAAGTTACTGGTCATGAATTAATTTCAATACAGTTAAATTCATTGCAATAGCTGTTCGTGTCGGAAGAGAGAAGTTACTCACTCCTGTCTGACAGATAATTAAGACTCCTGGACTCGGAGTGAGGGAAAGTTTCACTCGGTGAGAAACTTCGACCTTGAGCAAGGCAGACTGAAGGAACTCTAGCACAAAACTGGCGGCAATATGCATACCTTCAAGCGATAATATTTAGTAAAATAACTTGTTAAGAAACAAAGATGCTCATATTAGATTTCTTACTCTACAAAAGTTTCATATTAGCAACATAATTTATTAAAAATAACCTTCGGAAGACAAGTGAATTAATCAGATTAATCCGACGAATGTCGACGAAGACGTCTGATCTCTGCGAGGACAGGTGAGACGCTATTTACCGTTAAGCAAATTGGCTGGATCCTGGGTGATGTGAACACCTAATTCGTTATCAACGGACCCAGTTATAGCTTTGTAAATGAAATAAATTAATTACTTATGATGCACAAATCCCTGACAACATAGTTTGTAAAAAATCAGAACTTATACAAAAATCAAAATGTATAACAACAATGTTCGAGTTTATTAGGATACACAATAAGTGTAAACTTAAACACTAAATATTCTTTACGCTCTGAATAAATCTCAAATGTCTAGCCTCGTACCAAATACGTAACGGCGGTGCTTTGTATTCTTGGATGAGGCAACTTACAACAGGCGCTTAAAGAAGAACCCTACTTATTGCTGTGCATAAACGCTCCTGCGCTATCTAAACAAGTATTCTACACTTTATTTTAATGGCATGTCGCCCGTAATCGAATAAATGACCACCTGTGGAGCGTAGAGGGATCCCAATCTTGTAGCCCTTCACCACGTTACAACTTGAAAGCATAAAAGCACACCAGCTTCTGCGGATGATGTGGTTCTCGACAAAATCCTTTCTCCATTAGGTTGCATAATCCAATAAAAATAAACATTAATTAAAAAATTAATTCAGACGAAACTGTTGGGCTCTGATAGTGGTCTTCCTAGTTCTGGGTTGTCATGCTCTGGCAGAGAACTATTGGGCAACAATGAGTCGTCAGGTTGTACCCGGCGTCATTGTTTTCCTCCAGACGACATCGACGCCGCTTGGGAAAACGCAGCCGTTTGTTTGTTCAGTTTCATTCGGATCGCTTGCAGCTGTAACCCAGCAAACAACCGAGTCCCTTTATCTGTGATCACTAGCAGCAGGGAACACTATAGTTCGTTGTCATCCTTTCCGTACATATTATTACAGCATTTAAATATCTCGACAGACGCTCTCATTTCTTTGCCATTGCTGCATCCATGGCTGCCTGGCAAGAACAAAGGTTTATACGAAATCGGTGGACCACCCAAATTCGCATCCAGTATTTGTAATACAACACACAAGTGCTTCATACTTTCCCTGTTTTGCCAACATAGACGAGGTCACACAGACAACGATGCTGAGAAATTAACCGTGTACCGCAAAATATTGCCGACGCTGCCGCTGTGAAATACCGGCTTGCTATTGCTTTGCTCTCGGTGTACCTCGCACCGCATTGTATAGCGGTAACGCTATATTCGTTTGCACAGAATGTTGTCCGGAGCTCGTTTAATTTCTCACTAATCCACTGAGCTCGGACTCCCAGCATATATACGTATGTCCGCCGCTCGTGGTCTCGCGGTAGCGTTCTCGCTTCCCGAGCACGGGGTCCCGGGTTCGATTCCCGGCGGGGTCAGGGATTTTCACCTGCATCGAGATGACTGGGTGTTTGTGTTGTCCTCATCATTTCATCATCATCCAGGAAAGTGGCGAAATTGGGCTGAGCAAAGATTGGGTAATTGTACGGGCGCTGATAACCACGCAGTTGAGCGCCCCACAAACCAAACATCATCATCACTCCCAGCATATGTAACATACTCTGTTTTGGTGGGTGGCGAAGCGACGCTGCACGCCAATATCTGTTGGAGAGTGAGAATTGGAGGCTCTACCATTCTGTCCCACGAACGGTAATATTATATCGAAAGACAACAGCACTAATCTGCAAATACTTGTTACTATTCGATCCTATAACATTCTAAAGTGTGTTTCCTTGGCACTTAGGCAAAAACGAGGAAAAAGCTGAAAAGTAATGGCCCGAATTTTGTATTTGAGAAATATAAAAGCTTTTTAAATGAAACAAACATTATTAACATTATACGTCTTCATTCTTCATGTTTACATATCTATTTTATCGTCACTATTTGGCCTTGTTTACAGAGCCACAACCTCACATCTGCTCCCAATGCTTCATCACTCTCAATGTGAAGTCCTCGAAGGTGTTCTTTAATTTTTGGAAACAGATGAAAATCGGGTGCGGCTAAGTCGACACTGTATGGAGGGTGATCGATGACAATGAACCCAAGGCGTCGGGTTGTTGCAGACGTCACAGCGCTCGTGTACGGTCCGGCATTGCCATGCTGAAGGAGAGGATGCTCCATGTGCGGACTAGCTCTTCGAATTCCAAACTTGATGACAGCACGCTGTTTCACACTCACCGACATAGTTACGTTACACTTTGCCATGTTAAACGCTACAATTAGGAGCCCCCTAGCAGCATAGGGCTTCAAATATGTAGACATGAAGAATGTTGTTGTTGTTGTTGTGGTGTTCAGTCCAGAGCCTGGTTTGATGCAGCACTCCATGCTACTCTATCCTGTGCAAACCTCTTCATCTCCCAGTACCTACTGCAACCTACATCCTTCTGAATCTGTTTAGTGTATTCATCTCTTAGTCTCCCTCTGCGATTTTTACCCTCCGCGCTGCCCTCCAGTACTAAACTGGTGATCCCTTGCGGCCTCAGAATGTGTCCTACCAACCGATCACTTCTTCTACTCAAGTTGTGTCACAAATTTCTCTTCTCCCCAATTTTATTCAGCACTTCCTCATTATTTACGTGATCTACCCATCTATTCTTCAGCATTCTTCTGTAGCACCACATTACGAAAGCTTCTATTCTCTTTTTGTCTAAACTATTTATCGTCCACGTTTCAATTCCATACATGGCTACACTCCATACAAATGCTTTCAGAAAAGACTTCCTGATGCTTAAATCTATACTCGGTGTTAACAAATTTCTCTTCTTCAGAAACGCTTTCCTTGCCATTGCCAGTCTACATTTTATATCCTCTCTACTTCGACCATCATTAGTTATTTCGCTCCCAAAATAGAAAAACTCATTTACTACTTTAAGCGTCTCATTTCCTAATCTAATGCCCTCAGCATCACCCGACTTAATTCGACTACATTCCATTATCCTCGTTTTGCTTTTGTTGAAGTTCATCTTATATCCTCCTTTCAAGACACTGTCCATTCCGTTCAGCTGCTCTTCCAGGTCCTTTGCTGTCTCTGACAGAATTACAATGTCATCGGCGAACGTCAAAGTTTTAATTTTTCTCCCTGGATTTTAATTCCTACTCCGAATTTTTCTTTTGTTTCCTTTACTGCTTGCCCAACATACAGATTGAATAATATTACTCCTGATAACAACGTCCTCCTGAGTAGTCCCCGCCCGGAGATCCGAATGGGGGACTATTTTACCTCCGGAATATTTTATCCAAGAGGACTCCATCATCATTTAAGCATACAGTAAAGCTTCATGCCCTCGGGAAAAATTACGGCTGTAGTTTCCCCTTGCTTTCAGCCGTTCGCAGTACCAGCACAGCAAGGCCGTTTTGGTTAGTGTTACAAGGCCAGATCAGTCAATCATCCAGACTGTTGCCCCTGCAACTACTGAAAAGGCTGCTGCTCCTCTTCAGGAACCACGCGTTTGTCTGGCCTCTTAACAGATACCCCTCCGTTGTGGGTACACCTACGGTACGGCTATCTGTATCGTTGAGGCACGCAAGTCTCCCCACCAATGGCAAGGACCATGGTTCATAAGAATAAAGATGTAGAATCTTAGTGTTTGTTTTATTTTTAAAAGTTTACGAGTTTTCAAACAAAAAAATTCGGAAGCATTACTTTTCAGCACATCCTCGTACTAGAGATCGACTGTTCCTTGATATTAAAATAATACTGTTAGTGAATCGTGCGTATAAAGCAAACAAAGCGTTCTGCGACTGATCTTATTACAGTTTTCATGAGGTGGTATTCCTCAAAATAAAAGTGAGGTTATGCTAGTCGCTTATCTTTTAGATAGCCATGGGAAAATAATTTTCTTCATCTCGTTAAAATATAAGTAGTTTAAAAATACCATTCGCACGTTGTGGCTTTAAAAGGTAGGCTTCTCTGTGAGCTGCAGTTAGTCTAACATTGTCTTCGTACCATTATGCATCGGTATGTGTGGGGTTGTAGTATACCTCTAGATTCATCACTTAAAACTGATTCTTGAAATTACGTACGTAGGCTTCCACGGAATAGTTTGTGTCTATCGTTAAGCGTCTTCCAGTTCAGGTTTTTCAGCATTTCCGTGACACACTCCCACGGGTCAAACAAACTTTTGACCATTTTTGCTGCTCTTCTTTGTGTATTTTCAACATCCTCTGTTAGTCTCCTTTTATATAGGTCCTCCATACTCGAGCGGTATTCTGTGATGTGTGGCATGAGTGTTTTGTAGGCAATCTTTGTTGAAGAACTATATTTTCCTAGCATCCTACCAATGAACCAAAGTCTGCCACCTGCTTTACCTAGACTGAGATTATGTGCACACTCCATTTCATACTAATTGTTACAGCCAGATATTTATCTCAGTTATTGTGACTACTTGATATTGTAGTCACACGGCACTAGACTTTTCGTATTGAGAAGTACCAGTTTTACTTTTCTGAACAGTTAAAACAAGTTTCCGATACTTGTACCACTTTAGAACCTTATAAAGATTAACTGATTATTTTCGCAGCTTTTACCAAATAGTACTTCATTATAGATATCTGCATCAGCTTTGAAAAATCGCATGTTACATTTCATACTGTCTGCACGTTCATCAATATACAACACGAACAGGAAGTGTTCCAACTCCTCGCCTTGAGTACAACTGACATTAAGTCCACATCATCCATGAATCTCCAGTTGAGATAACATTCTGTGTCATTCTATAGATAAATCCTAAATCCAGTCAAAAAATGTCACTTGGTACCCCACACAATCGCATTTTCAATAATAAGCGAAAATGAGGTACAGAGCCAAATACTTTCCTGCAATCAAGGAATACTGCACATACCCATCTGCCTCGATCCATGTCATGTTACAAAAGGATGAGATAGTTACACCACATTTGCACTTCACTAAATATATATAACTGTTTTTCACGTTACTTACATATTTTTTCATCCTTAAGACAATATATCCTACTCATCGACAGCGGTACTGAAAAATTCGTTTGTGGGCCACTTTATTATGAAACATAGTGACTTTTATATTTCACAATCCGTATCATAGGTACCAAACATTTTTCAAGCATTTTTTAATTCATAGGTACTTTTCTTGAAAACAGCAAAAAAAATGTGTGTGTTACGCACCCAATGAACACATATATGTGTGTCACTCACATCCAGTCATTAAAAATGTGTAGCTTGCTGTTATGTATGGAATAATTTCCTACAAAAATTTTGCATACTTTAGAATATATGAAACGTCCAGTACCACTGAAGTCATTATCATTCGAACATAATACGATGTAAGCTATGACAAGCACACATGGAAATATAATTAACCCGAAGTAGTTTAACGAGATCATTTTACGTCATTGCGTCTAGCGCAACAGATTCGCATCATAATATTAATATGTGAACGCGAATATTCAAGTACCTCTTTTTGACATTAACTGTAGAAGGATGCCAATGATCATTATATAATTCGAAAAGTACTTTGCAATATCTGTACACAAAAAAACTATATATGTGTAACTGTTAAGATTGGTAAAAGGAAGTAGAAGTTTTCTCATTCGTAACACTGGTATTAGATTCTCTATCATACATTAAAATCTCCAGCATGTGAACATGGAAAATTGAAGAGCTACCAACCTCTGCCCTGCGTACTGATCAGGTGCTATGGTAGAAACGATATGAAAGTAACATTTCGTGAAATCGTATTCTAGGGTCTTTTACGTTTACGTGGTTAATTTGCAGTAAAACATGCATACCTGGCAGCTACAATGCGAAAACTTCTAGGTCGATGATGTTGTCAGCAGTGAAAATAAACATATAGCAGTAACGAAGTCAGTAAATAAAATTGTGTATTGCTGCCTTTATTTCGCTTATTTTTCTGTAAAAGTAACTGTGTAGTCATTTGCTGCCATTACCAGGAAACATGAAATAAGTTCCTAATTTTTAATTTCTTCATTAGAGAATAACTACGACTTCCGACTTTCCTTATCATGTGAAAGTGTATTTGTTTTATGGTGTACCTAGAGGGAGAATGCTACCGGGTCAAAGACGCAGAACTAGACAGACACAATTTTTGCTTAGAGAAAATGATAACAATGTGAACATTCATAATGATAACGCATCTTTTTTATTTAACGATCATAATATTAATCCGTGAGTATCTAAAATTGAAGTACCGATTTTTAAAATTTATTATACAAAGACACTAACGAAATTTATATAAATCTAAAGGAACATTGCCCTAGATGTGCACAACATTATGAGAGGTAAAAGGAAATAGACACACACACATACATTTGAAAGTTTTCCTTCGTCTCTGACATTGCTACTAACTTCTACCTCGCGTAATGATCAGGTACTATAGTAGAAACGATACACGAAAGTAATAACGTTTCGCGAAGTTGCGTTCTAGGGACGTTCATGTTTAAATTTGCAGGTAGTTCATTTGCAGTGACACGCGCATACCGGACAGCTACAATGCCGCAACTGCTACGTCGTCGAGGTTGCGAACAGTACAAAACAAAACGTAGCAACGAAGCCTTCGGGGACAACAAACGTTGTTTATTGGTGTCATTTTTTCACTTACTTTGCTCTTCTAAGAGTAAACGAAACAAATTCTGCGTTCGTCTGCCACCGTACCACAAAATTTAGTGTGGTCCTAATTTTCAGTATCTTCATTTTGAGTAGCTACAATGTCTCTTATTATAAGGAAACTACACTTATTTAACGGGTAGGGCTGAAAGACGGAGAGCTAGAGACACACAATTTTTGCGTAGAGAAAGTAATGGGAATATGCAGATGCCGATAACGATAATCCTATTGTCTTTCTGTAAGATACCATAAAATGTGCACTGAACCTAATTCCAAATAATTTTGAGACTGTAATTGCTGTTTGATGAATTTACAGTGCAGATTTTGTAATGCAAATCATTTCGCGTCTGAGGTGACTTTATGTGATACAATGAAACTCACATTGTGTTGTCATAAGGAAAATGTTAATTTACCGCCATTAACACAAAATTTATTTTTCAGCGCATTGTATCAAAGACTACCTTCAAATGATCGAATAGTTAAAGACAAATCAAAAAATTATTTTAAGAACACACGTAGCTGCAATGCAGCTTTTGCCACGGATCAATGCTGCGGCTAAAATTTCAGACACTTTAAGAGACCTGACATTTGCTACCACAGATCAGATCCTTTGACGCAACTGGTATAATTAGTAGTATTACTAGTATTTATAAATAGCTGCGACAAGAAACAAACATTTAATTAAGTAATAGAGTTCCTACCACGTGTCAATGACGTAACTTGTGGCCACCCGAAAGCATTGCACAACGAATATTTCCGGCGTCCAACGACGAATATTTCCGGCGTCAGTCGACGATTACATGGGCCTTACTGATATAGATAACGTCAATCATAGGGTGACTGCTCAGATAATACAGCAGAGAAAAATCGCATTTCTTTGCTATCGTTAAAAGTGATTTGAATCGTTTCATTTGCCTCATTATACGGATCTATCTGAAGACAAAATGAAAGAATACTGATGTTTATGTTAATATTGTGTGTTCAGTTATTTATATTCACACTAAAACAAGCAAGCCAAGAGCCGTCCCCCCAAACCAGTCTGAATTCATTATACTGATTGCCTGGTTACAGGCTTGTTTCCTAGTTTTCAACCGGACAGAAAATACTTAAATGGCTGAACAGTAGTAAATGATTTCTTATTTTACTGTTAACATAAACTATCTTAACGTTGACAGTATCATCTTATAACTTGTGACTCTGAAAGAGCACGAACAGTGTCAGCTGTAAAACGTTTATCATCGAGATGAATCGTAGCCTGATATTTCCACTTCGACAAATACATGACTTCAACGGTTATAGAGACAGTTATATAATTGTCTGCGAAGAGTACGCAACATGATCCGCTCTTAGGGCCGAAGGACTACAGCGTGTCACATAGATAGCTGCAATGCCACACAGGTTTTATTGACTATAAAAACTGAAATGCAAGACCCTAACGGCAACCTTCAGGGAGCCTAAATTATAAACTGCAACAAGCTCGAAATTAGCGTCAAATTTAGTCATCTCTCGTAAGACTAAGACTTACCTTTGCGTAACAGCTTACGACTTATGCCGGATTCTGCGTTTCGCGACCCTGCTTACCTGAAAAAGAAAAGAAAAATGAAAATAGGAAAGCACAAAACCACGGAAAAGTCACAATTTGCTTCAGCCGTTATAAGAAGCCCCTTCTGAAATAGCATTAAGTAACTGAGGTTATTCCTATTTTCAAACCATCACACAATCATTTATCAACAATCTCTATTCTTTAAAGTCATGTGTATAGACGAAAGTTTGATCAGTAAACGAAACAATAATTTTTTACTGTGCCACATGAACCAGAAAAAAGCTTCAACAAACATATCTGCCTTGCTGCAGACGCTGCTGCAACCTATCGGAAACTTTATAGTAATAACACTCTCTTCAGTTACTGTTGTTTCTGACGACAGATCGAAACTTGTTCCGTTTTTGGTAGCACAGTTTAAATACTCATGAACTTCTACTGAACGCAATCATAGCACGAACATTTAAAACAAATTAGATAACTATGGTTCAAATGGCTCTGAGCACTATGGGACTTAACATCTATGGTCATCAGTCCCCTAGAACTTAACACTACTTAAACCTAACTAACCTAACGACATCACACAACACCCAACCATCACGAGGCAGAGAAAATCCCTGACCCGGTCGGGAATCGAACCCGGGAACTCGGGCGCGGGAAGCGAGAACGCTACCGCACGACCACGAGCTGCGGACTAGAAAACTATTCCAGACTGTGTAGATCTACTGGAAGAACTCTGTGACGAAATAGTGAAAAAGACAGACAAACTATCTTTTTATCAAATTATGGCAATTATACTCTTTTATGTGCCGTAGAATCACGGATAAGGAAGGCTGAAGGTACAAATAGAATCCTAGTGATTGGAATGAGATTTCTCAGAGGATTCATGGATTATACGAGTTTATATCTCACCAGAAGTGGAATAGTACGAGCTAAAAGAAAATCTTTTGAGCAAATAAGACTACTGAATGTTGTAGACATCGATGGTGCACACACATTTTACGAAAAGATGACCATGTTTCGCCAAAGTAAGCCGTCTCTTACTACGAACAGAGTCAAAAAAGTTCATAGCGAGACTAAAAAGTGGACTAGTGGACCAGAACAGAAACGTATCTCGCCCACAATTACGATGAGTATATTAGAAAGAAAAATCATTTCTCTGCACCTGAAGAGTAATAATTCATACAGAGTGCCTATGAATAAAGTCACCCGTATAATAGAACTACCCATGCCAATCTAATACCTTCACTCCTGTTGTTATAAAACATATGTTGATATAATATAACTTCATATTTTCACCTTGTCGTAAATTACTGAACCTTATAGACAGACTGAAACTATGAGTTGGAAGGCTACTCGAACAAGAAGATTTACTTGGCACATTGTTGTGTCCAGCACACAGTTTCTACCTTTCTGGAAGTGTGTCTGATTGTGAATTTCGCTGCAGAGAGAAATCTTCATTTTTACTGTGGTTTAGCGTAATAAAACACAGGCTGTCGTTTACTAAGACTTCTATAAGGCACCGATATTTTTCCAACATTGATGCATATATTTCCACAGTCTGAATTTGCTTTTTAAAAAGCGGGAGATGAAAATGAAGAAGCAAATTGCGTGATCATCCTAATGGCGACGACTGTTTTGACATCCTTGTGGTACCGCGCTTGGACGTTCGCATGACACATGCTTTAGCCGACTGTATGCATTTTAAGCCGCTGGCTGCGTTGCGACCTCAAAGTTTGTAAAAGGTTATGAAGTACCGCATTTTATTTCATAAGATAGAATGGGAAGTTGCGGCTCGTAACTTTTGACGAGACGCACCCGCGGAGCGGCTGTTGTAAAAACTCGACCCTCTCATAAAGACCGTCCTCGCTACAAAGAAACATTTCAGCAGCCGTATTTTACGGCCGTATCGGTAATGTTATCGGTTGAGAATAAAGTCGCAGAGAGTGGTATGATATACAGTGAAGGCCTTCGTGATAAATGGTAAATCAATACAGAGATAAAATTTGCAACACGAGGGCTTCTGTCATGTGAACATCACAATCCTCGACATTTCTCCACAGCTGCGTAAAACCGGTGAGCTGAGGAAAATACTTATTAGCTATTACTCGTTTATGGTTAAAACATTTAGTTTCTCTCTCGGTGACGACCTTGTGTAATATGGTTGGAAAGTATTTCTACAGCAGTGAAGCAAAAGGGACTTCTTTTTTTATGATTACCTGCCATCGACAGTCGAAACAGGAGGAGATATTCTGTAACTGGGAGTGTGTCATCTTTTTAAAACTCTTTATTACCTAGATCGCAAGTTTTCTTACATAGATAACCACTTTCAGCCATCTCAATAGGCATCGTTAGATCTGTAAAGGCTTACAACGAAATAAAGGGCAGTACATCTTATCCAACCCAAAAATGTTGTAATATAATTTAGTATAGGATGCAACCTATACAGTTATTTTAGCGCTGTTAAGTACCTAATTGCCAGCCGCTGTGACCGAGCGGTTCTAGGCGCTTCCGTCCGGAACTGCGCTGCTGCTACGGTCGCAGGTTCGAATCCTGCCTCGGGCATGGGTGTGTGTGATGTCCTTAGGTTAGTTAGATTTAAGTAGTTCTAAGTTCTAGGGGACTGATGACCTCAGAAGTTAAGTCCCATAGTGCTCAGAGCCATTTGAACCAGGCAGTTATACGAATGTGTGGTGTCTGCTCTTTCGCACAGGTCCGAAAGAACAGACACTGAGCAGAAAACACAGCTGTTATACGTATTATGCAAACTAAAGACGGTGGGAGGAGAAAGGTAACGAACTATTGACGTCGCCTGCATCGGGACTTTATGCGGAATCAGCGGCGGCGACTGGAAATATATGCCAAACGGCGATTCGAACCCGGGATCTCCTGCTTATTAGGCAGCTGCGTTCACCACTGCGCCACCGGATGCAGCGTTTGCTGCAACTGCGCGGACCATCTCGACGCGCCTCCCGCCCGACTCACTTTCATTGCTAGGAGGTCTGACGTAGTTGTGCGTCCGTACTGAATGTTGTGGATTCATTATCCATCGAGGCGAATCAGTTATATAAAAGCGTGGTGTGAGTCGGCCGGGTGGCGTGTCGACATAGCCCGCGCAATTGCGATAAACACACTGTCTGCACGGTGCACTGTTTAACACAACTTCTTAGTAAGCAGGAGATAGCGGGTTCGAATCCTGGTCCGGCACACATTTTCTTTCGTCGCCGATGATTCCGCGTAAAGTCCCGATGCAGATGACGTCAATAGTTTCTTCTTCTCCTTTGATTTCACCTCTCTCCACCTTCAATTTACATAACATGTATCACACTTGCAGATTACTCGTCGTGCCTGTTTTTTCGGACTTGCTACCGTAAACTGATTCACCTCGGAATGTAATGAATCCTCAATATTCAGTGCTGAAGCACTATTAGGGCCGACCTCCTGCGGGAATCTCAAAGTAGCGAGCATCGAGGACATGGGCGGGTACTGCGCATAGGTCGCGCTACATGGGAACATGGGTCGGGCTGGAGGCGTGCCGAGACAGTCCGCGCAGTTGTGACAAACATCGTGTCCATATAGCGCAATGGTCAACACAAGTGCCTAGTAAGTAGGAGGTTGAAGGTTCGAACACCAGTCCGGCATCCATTTTCTCTCGTCGCCGTGGTTAGTGCATAAAGTCCCGATGCAGCTGACCCCTCCATTTTCTTTCATTTCTCCACTCTCCACCTTCAGTTTATGTAATATGTATCACAGCAGCGGATTACGCGTTGCGTCTGCTTTTTCAGACATGATTTCATATAATTGATTCGCCTCGATAGGTAATGAATCCACAACATTCAGTGCGGTTTCACACTAATACTCGACCTATTACTGGAATGGTTCAAATGCCTCTGAGCACTATGGGACTCAACTTCTGAGTTCATCAGTCCCCTACAACTTAGAACTACTTAAACCTAACTAACCTAAGGACATCACACACATGCATGCCCGAGGCAGGATTCGAACCTTCGACCGTAGTGGTCGCGCGGTTCCAGACTGTAGCGCCTAGAACTGCTAGGGTCACCCCGGCCGGCTACTGCTGGAATCTCAGAGTAGTGAGCATGAAGGACATGGACGAGAGGTCTCGCCATCTGGGAATCTGGGTCCGCCGGGGCCCTGCGATAAAAACTGTGTCCACGTGGTGAAGTGTTTAATGCAACTACCTAGGAAGTAGGAGATCCCGAGTTCGAAGCCCGGACCGGTGAAAATTTTCACTCGTCGCCGCTGATGCTGCATAAATTTCCGGTGCAACTGGCATCAGTAGTTCCTTCCCATTCCTTTCCTTTCTCCCCCCTCCACCACTTACGTAATACCAAAGAGGCAAACTAACTGCTGCAGATCATTTATACCTTTAGTTATTGTCGCCAGATGGCAGTACAGTATGATACATCTAATATGTGAAGTTACAGTACTCCATAATCAGTTATAAATTAAAGAAAATAAACCAGTTACCTAAAATCTATTGATAGCTATTATACTATACATCACATATAACAATATAAAAGAATATAATGGAACTTGTTAGACACATTTAAATAGTTAAAATATAACCTGCCCAGACATTTAAGGTACAAGATTCAAACTCATTTATCCAAACCTGTTACATGAAAACGCCAAGTGATGGAGTACCAGCCCGCACCTCTTCCCTTTGCCAGGTCCCCGGCTTTGTTGCGTGAACAGTCCATCTTCGTGCGCCGGAGATCGTCGCCAGTGCTCGTGTGTCTCTTCGAGTCAGTGCTTCAGTGTTTCTCCGTTGTGTTTCCCCGTTGTGTTTAGTGATGAACGTTTTTTATCCAAACACTGCGCCCGTGAACAGCTTCATTTATTTTACTATGTCTGTCTCCCGTTTTTGTCCACCATGTTTTTTGTTTTTTGTTTTTCTGTCTTTCTGTTTCCTGTATGTGTTCACTGTGGCCGAAGAGCGGCATACATAGGCCGCTGCCGGCCTACCTTTATTGTAAAGGTATTAAAATAACAATAAAGAAAAAAAGAGTAACACCAGTGTAAAAACTGTTTATAAAAACTTGACATCCACTAATCCTTTAAATATATAAGTTGCACATATCCTTAAGATGCGAGATTCAAGCTCGTTTTATCAAATTTGCTACATGCAAGCGTCATGATACAGAGCAGCACTAGTGCAGTAAATTCGTTTAACAACCTGAAGTCCAGTAATTAAATGGAGAGACACAGATATGGAGGAGGAGGAGATGAAGAGAGATAGGCAGAGAGGGGGAGACGAAGAGAGACAGGAAAGCCGACCGACAGAGAGAGGGGGAGGAGGACATGGATAGAGAGAGGGTTAACGAGAAGATAGGCAGAGAGATCAGGAAGGAGAGGGACGAAGAGGGCGGGAGGGATCGATGGATGGGGGGAGGGCGGTGGAGATACAAGGGAAGGAGGAGATGTTCAAGGGGAGAATGAGATGGACAGAGAGAATGAGAGGAGGGGTTGGATACAGAGGGGTTAAGAGGGAATTGACAGAGAGAGGGGAAGTTGCAGATTGACAGATAAGAGAAGGGCAGAGGGGGGAGGAAATGGACAGAGAGAGGAGATGGACGGAGATTGGGGGTGCTGGAGATATACAGAGCGGAACATAGACAGTGCGAAGCGGAGATGGACAGAGAGGAGGATATGGGGCAATAGAAGATAATAATTATAATGTTGTTAGCAGTGTAACATTTGAAGAGTTCTCGGGTATCCGACCGGGTAGCGTCGTAATTTCTCCACAATATTTCGGCAGACGTACACGCTGCCATCTTCATGTGGTTGCTGACGAATGCTGTGCTGTTCCTCTCGGCGCCGAGAGGAACAGCACTGAATTCGTCAGCAACCACTCACTAGGCAAGAAGTGGGAACACTTAAGGCACCAAAGACCATTGTTGAAAATGAGTGTTTTGGTGGCCCAGGTTTTATGGTGTAGGGATTACTGATTTCCAAAAGTTTGAATACGGTGCACTCACTGGTCTAAGTAGTTGTGACACTGTTCTGCTTCTCCACTTGGGACTTTTGAGGGCTGCATTCGGCCTTGATTTCATTTTTATCGACAACAAGCAGGACTGCTTCGAACGGCGCTGGTGGAGGAGCTCTTGGCATGAGAGGATATTTGGCAAATGGACTGGCCTGTTCATTCACCATTAAATCCCATCGGTGGAATGGATCGCCCTACCACAAGAACTCTTTATCAACATTGTGGGAAGCATGGGAGCAGGCATTGCTGTGTGTGGTGATCACACACCCGCCTTTTATAATGTCAAGGGGACCATCATAAATCGTGATGACTTTACTGTGATTATAGTCTTTCAGTAAAAGTGTCAATTTTGTTCGTATCATTGCAGATTTATTTCAGTTACCTACTGTGGCAGTTCTTTCTATGTGTGGTCCAAGTTTGAGTGAGCTATGCTAGTTTTCAGTGACACACTTTGGGAAATTTGCTTTCATCCTAAAGTTTTGCACAGTTTTCTGGTGTCCCTAAAAGCCAAGAGGAATACTCGGGGTCGCAGCCGCGAATGAAATAGTACTCCAGAACCATGGAGCTGCGTCCGCCACCTTCTGTTTGTACAATGTTTGTTCACTGATGTTCGAGGCTATTCTTATTTATATTCCTTTCCCGTCTAAGACAAATGGGTCTGAGCACTATGCGACTTAACTTCTGAGGTCATCAGTCGCCTAGAACTTAGAACTAATTAAACCTAACTAACCTAAGGACATCACACACATGCATGCCCGAGGCAGGATTCGAACCTTCGACCGTAGTGGTCGCGCGGTTCCAGACTGTAGCGCCTAGAACTGCTAGGGTCACCCCGGCCGGCTACTGCTGGAATCTCAGAGTAGTGAGCATGAAGGACATGGACGAGAGGTCTCGCCATCTGGGAATCTGGGTCCGCCGGGGCCCTGCGATAAAAACTGTGTCCACGTGGTGAAGTGTTTAATGCAACTACCTAGGAAGTAGGAGATCCCGAGTTCGAAGCCCGGACCGGTGAAAATTTTCACTCGTCGCCGCTGATGCTGCATAAATTTCCGGTGCAACTGGCATCAGTAGTTCCTTCCCATTCCTTTCCTTTCTCCCCCCTCCACCACTTACGTAATACCAAAGAGGCAAACTAACTGCTGCAGATCATTTATACCTTTAGTTATTGTCGCCAGATGGCAGTACAGTATGATACATCTAATATGTGAAGTTACAGTACTCCATAATCAGTTATAAATTAAAGAAAATAAACCAGTTACCTAAAATCTATTGATAGCTATTATACTATACATCACATATAACAATATAAAAGAATATAATGGAACTTGTTAGACACATTTAAATAGTTAAAATATAACCTGCCCAGACATTTAAGGTACAAGATTCAAACTCATTTATCCAAACCTGTTACATGAAAACGCCAAGTGATGGAGTACCAGCCCGCACCTCTTCCCTTTGCCAGGTCCCCGGCTTTGTTGCGTGAACAGTCCATCTTCGTGCGCCGGAGATCGTCGCCAGTGCTCGTGTGTCTCTTCGAGTCAGTGCTTCAGTGTTTCTCCGTTGTGTTTCCCCGTTGTGTTTAGTGATGAACGTTTTTTATCCAAACACTGCGCCCGTGAACAGCTTCATTTATTTTACTATGTCTGTCTCCCGTTTTTGTCCACCATGTTTTTTGTTTTTTGTTTTTCTGTCTTTCTGTTTCCTGTATGTGTTCACTGTGGCCGAAGAGCGGCATACATAGGCCGCTGCCGGCCTACCTTTATTGTAAAGGTATTAAAATAACAATAAAGAAAAAAAGAGTAACACCAGTGTAAAAACTGTTTATAAAAACTTGACATCCACTAATCCTTTAAATATATAAGTTGCACATATCCTTAAGATGCGAGATTCAAGCTCGTTTTATCAAATTTGCTACATGCAAGCGTCATGATACAGAGCAGCACTAGTGCAGTAAATTCGTTTAACAACCTGAAGTCCAGTAATTAAATGGAGAGACACAGATATGGAGGAGGAGGAGATGAAGAGAGATAGGCAGAGAGGGGGAGACGAAGAGAGACAGGAAAGCCGACCGACAGAGAGAGGGGGAGGAGGACATGGATAGAGAGAGGGTTAACGAGAAGATAGGCAGAGAGATCAGGAAGGAGAGGGACGAAGAGGGCGGGAGGGATCGATGGATGGGGGGAGGGCGGTGGAGATACAAGGGAAGGAGGAGATGTTCAAGGGGAGAATGAGATGGACAGAGAGAATGAGAGGAGGGGTTGGATACAGAGGGGTTAAGAGGGAATTGACAGAGAGAGGGGAAGTTGCAGATTGACAGATAAGAGAAGGGCAGAGGGGGGAGGAAATGGACAGAGAGAGGAGATGGACGGAGATTGGGGGTGCTGGAGATATACAGAGCGGAACATAGACAGTGCGAAGCGGAGATGGACAGAGAGGAGGATATGGGGCAATAGAAGATAATAATTATAATGTTGTTAGCAGTGTAACATTTGAAGAGTTCTCGGGTATCCGACCGGGTAGCGTCGTAATTTCTCCACAATATTTCGGCAGACGTACACGCTGCCATCTTCATGTGGTTGCTGACGAATGCTGTGCTGTTCCTCTCGGCGCCGAGAGGAACAGCACTGAATTCGTCAGCAACCACTCACTAGGCAAGAAGTGGGAACACTTAAGGCACCAAAGACCATTGTTGAAAATGAGTGTTTTGGTGGCCCAGGTTTTATGGTGTAGGGATTACTGATTTCCAAAAGTTTGAATACGGTGCACTCACTGGTCTAAGTAGTTGTGACACTGTTCTGCTTCTCCACTTGGGACTTTTGAGGGCTGCATTCGGCCTTGATTTCATTTTTATCGACAACAAGCAGGACTGCTTCGAACGGCGCTGGTGGAGGAGCTCTTGGCATGAGAGGATATTTGGCAAATGGACTGGCCTGTTCATTCACCATTAAATCCCATCGGTGGAATGGATCGCCCTACCACAAGAACTCTTTATCAACATTGTGGGAAGCATGGGAGCAGGCATTGCTGTGTGTGGTGATCACACACCCGCCTTTTATAATGTCAAGGGGACCATCATAAATCGTGATGACTTTACTGTGATTATAGTCTTTCAGTAAAAGTGTCAATTTTGTTCGTATCATTGCAGATTTATTTCAGTTACCTACTGTGGCAGTTCTTTCTATGTGTGGTCCAAGTTTGAGTGAGCTATGCTAGTTTTCAGTGACACACTTTGGGAAATTTGCTTTCATCCTAAAGTTTTGCACAGTTTTCTGGTGTCCCTAAAAGCCAAGAGGAATACTCGGGTCGCAGCCGCGAATGAAATAGTACTCCAGAACCATGGAGCTGCGTCCGCCACCTTCTGTTTGTACAATGTTTGTTCACTGATGTTCGAGGCTATTCTTATTTATATTCCTTTCCCGTCTAAGACAAATGGGTCTGAGCACTATGCGACTTAACTTCTGAGGTCATCAGTCGCCTAGAACTTAGAACTAATTAAACCTAACTAACCTAAGGACATCACACACATCCATGCCCGAGGCAGGATTCGAACCTGCGACCGTAGCGGCCGCTCGGGTCCAGACTGTAGCGCCTAGAACCGCACGGCCACTCCGGCTGGCCCGTCTGAGACACAAAATGCCATCCGTGCCTAATCAACAGCACTCCAGTTGAGAAAAATCAAGATCACAGGTTAATGTAGGCGCGAGGTAAACCATTGCAGATGTGAAATACTGGTACATTAATAACCAGAATGTTGAATGCAAGCATCCAAATGTGATTCCATTGTGTTGTACAGGTACCGGAATTGATTTCGTGGGATGGAGTTCCATACCTGTTGCGGTTGTTCGGTCAATAGAGTGACTGTTAGTGCTGATTGTGGATGACGCTGGGCTGTCGTCCAGTGATGTTCCGTATGTGCTACATTGGAGACAGATCTGGAGATCGAGCAGACTATGACAACATGCTCACCTCTCTGTAGAGCATGTTGGGTTACAACAGTGGTATGTGGGTGAGCGTTACCCTCCTTGAATGCTGTTCATGAACGGCAGCACAACAGGTTGAATCACCGGACTGACGTACAATTTTTTATCCAGGGTGCGTGGAAAACCACGAGAGTGCTTGTGCTGTCATACGAAATCGCGCCCATGATGACTGCTCCAAGTGTGGGTACAGCATATCTGGCACGCATACAGGCTGGGCGTAGGTCCTCAATTGGCCTTTTTCTTACCAACACAAATCCATCGCCCGCATCTCGTGGTCGTGCGGTAGCGTTCTCGCTTCCCACGCCCGGGTTCCCGGGTTCGATTCCCGGCGGGGTCAGGGATTTTCTCTGCCTCGTGATGGCTGGGTGTTGTGTGCTGTCCTTAGGTTAGTTAGGTTTAAGTAGTTCTAAGTTCTAGGGGACTGATGACCATAGCTGTTGAGTCCCATAGTGCTCAGAGCCATTTGAACCATTTTTTGAACAAATCCATCACAGACACTGAGGCAGAACCAGCTTTCACCATAAAACTCAACAGACCTCTTCTCTGACCTCCAACGAGCTCTCGCTCGACACCATTGAAGTCGCAAACGTCGGTGGTTTGAAGGCAGTGGAATGCACGTTACAGGGTGCCTGGCTTCGAGTTGTCCTTGAGGTAACAATTCGTTTCGCCACTGCGGTGTCAACAGCTACTCAAGTTGCTGCAGCAGATGCAGTACGATGCGCCAGAGCCATACGCACAACACGCTGGTCTTCCCTCTTGGTAATGCCACATAGCCGTCTGGAGTCCATTCTTCTTGCGGTCTTCTTGCGACAGTATATTCGCGTGACCATCGCTGCCAGCAATCATATACATTGGCTACATTCCTGCCAAGTCTTTCTTCAACATCGCAGCTTCCCGTAGCCATATTACACGACCACGTTCAAACTCGGTGAGATGTTAATGGTTTCTTTGTCACCTCGAAAGCATTCTTGATTTACATTAATTCACCACGTCCAATTTTCAAGGTAGGTAATGCTCATGACCGTTAAAGCGTATATTTAAAACTAAACTCCCCCCAAACAGACCAGGAAGGCGCAACAGTACCGACCGGCCGCAGTGTCATCCGCTGCCCACATGCGTCACTGGATGCAGATTTGGAGGGTCATGTGGTCAGCACACCGCTCTCCCGGCCATATGTCAGTTTCTGAAACCGGAGCCGCTACTTCTCAATCAAGTAGTTCCTGAGTTTGCCCACAAGGGCTGAGTGCACCCCGCTCGCCAACTGCGCTTGGCATACCTGATGGTCACCCATCCGAGTGCTAGCCCAGCCCGACAGCGCTTAACTTCGGTGATCGGACGGGAACCGGAGTTACCACTGCGGCAAGGCTGTTGGAGCACCATATATTTAAAGCAAACCAGATTTTTATCCTCTTAGTGGTGCTACTAGCACCACTCTTATGCGACTGGCGCGAAATTTGAACACACACCATCTTTCAGATGTAGAAACACACTTACCAACATTCGTTTATATAGCACATCTCCTTCCTGGTGCTGCGATTCTTGCCGTCGTGTTAATATTGTCAACAAAGAATAAATGCCTACTGTCTCATATAACAGGAAGACAAACGAGTGTTTTGTTTTAGTAAACAGAATCATTTACCAGTATTATTTGTATCGAAAGAGAGGGAGTTTATGAATATTAATACAATAACAGGACGCAGTTCTTTGAATCATCAGTGAACAGGTAAAGTCTTAGACCTTTGGCAGTATTTACATCAGCTTTATAACCCCTATACGTCTAAATACTCAATGTTAACTATACTTCATAAGAAGAAAAGAAAAAAGGATTATTTTTAAAAGTTCTAGTTTTTGGCAGCTAATCACTACGCCACATTACAGTCTCGCAAAAGTATGCCACACGACATGAAAGCAGAGTTCGTGATAAATTATGTAGTGAGGATAGTCTAAGGCATGATGTCCGTAACAAAATGAAAGAGATTTAAAGGTCGAAAGTAAATAAAATAAATCTCGCACCCAGTGATGCAAAAAATATTCGATAGATGAAAAGGACTTTTCGTTCAGTTAGATGGGACATAAAGACACTTTTAAACTGAAAAATTACGTCACATGTGTACGAAACAAAATACCATTAAAGGTAATAGAAGACCTAAAAACCTCGCAATTAAAAAAGAAATAAATTAAGCTGAATTTGCTAAAAGAATTAGGAATAGTAATTCACAACAAGAGATACAACAACTTTCTTATCATGCAAATGAAAGATAAATTCTTTTTATTTATTTTAATGTAGATGCCTATTTCCAAAAATTAAGTCTTTATTGTAGCTAGGATTTCGCGATCGTTTGACGTCAGCATGCAAAGACACTGCGCAACAGAATTAAAAGATCACTGCTCCGAAACCCCACGATTCCCGTCCATTGAAAGACATCCAGTTCGGTGAAACACTCAGTGCTACCCACCCACCTTTGTTGGGCACCTGTGCAGACAGAATCTGTGATGAGAGTGCCGGGCGCCTGCAGGCGGGCTACGCTGCTGCTCTTTAGCCGCTACACTGCTGCTTTTGCACCTGACAATGTCCTTAGAGAAAGACTAAAAGGATGTCAACAGAGTCAAACACTGTGAAGGACATCTTCCCGTTTTGTCATGGCACTGTAATTTTCGTTTTCGACTGATGAATGTGTCTTAATCAACGCCCCAGGGTAAAGGGTGGTTTCATTGACACCGTTTATGCCTCCCCCTACGGCTTTTTTGCGCCGATTCTAGGCGGCGGTTTGCCTGGAAAGTTTTCGTGGGCCAGTCATAAGAAAGCCGAGTGATTTCAACGCTGGGCATCGTGATGCTGACCTCCATCGCAGAGGCGTCAAAAGAAAGGGCAAAATTTGGGTAAGAGAGGGTGTATTGAGCAGAATTTTGGTGAAATTTGGCGCCAATGTGAGATCATTAACCCACCTTACGTGTCACATGAACTTCTGAGCTGTGGCCTTTTTTTTGCATGTGTCGACACCTTGGTGTTCGAAGCGTCGTCGAGCCCGAGGTTGACGTCGCAGGGCGCCATGCTTTTGCACCATTACACAGGAAGCATGTACGCACCTTTGAATCAAATTTGAAACTTTCGCGTCCCAATGGCTTGAATTATGGAGTTTCGAATAAGTGATCCTTTAATTCTGTAGCGCAGTGTAGAACCTCTGAAAATGAGGGGAAAGTAGGTGACCAGTGGAATTGTATTGTGGCCCAGACAATATCTGTGCATACATAGCGTTAGTTCGGACATCATCATCATCATCATCATCATCATCATCATCATCATCAGCCAATTCAATCATTAAATGATGTGGCCTCTTCGAGTCGTGGATTCAGGTAGGCTTTCAGCAGTCTTCTCCAAGTGGGACGGTCTTGGGCAGTTCTCTGCCAGGTGTTACCAGCGATCTTCTTGATGTCTTTGTCCCATCTGTCTGGTGGTCTTCCTCTAGGCCTCCAGACATAGCATCCCGCAATTACTCTCCGACACCTCGAGAAGCGTCACCTGGCTACTTTTGGAGACAACAGCTGATAAAGAGGTCAGGTCCAGATGAGCGGTTCGATGGGACTGACAGAGATACAAGAGGATAAATGTAATCTAAGACGATGACTCATACACCAACAGGTTTTGCTTTACATTATGAACGCCGTAGATGCACTTTTATAGTTCTTAGTGTTTAATCATATGAGCTGAGTGTTGACATCATGATGATGGGAGCTTTATGTCTATAAAAGTTTTTTATTATGTGAAATAAAATTAAAATACTTGAAAGATACCAATTATTATTGATTAAGTATAACAAAAGCTACGTCACATCCGAGAAATGAGTTGTATTAAGCCGAGTAAGGTGTTACAGAACACTAGAACTCGAACCTGGGAACTTTGCATTTCGCAGCCAATAGCTCTACCGGCTGAGTTATCCAAGCACATATGAACAGTTTGTTATATTAGTTTTTGCTTGTACTTCAATAAAAAGAGTACGCAGTGGTTGGTATTTTAGTGTCCATTATCCATACCCAAGAAGGGCGATGGTTCAAATGTTTCAAACGGCTCTGAGCACTATGGGACTGAGGTCGTCAGTCCCCTAGAACTTAGAACTAGTTAAATCTAACCAACCTAAGGACATCAGACATATCTATGCCCAAGGCAGGATTCGAAGCTGCGGCCGTAGCGGTCGCGCGTTACCAGACTGAAGCGCCTAGAACCGCTCGGTCACAGCGGCCGGCGAGGGCGATGGATTAATATCACAGGTCAGAGGAAGTCATCTTAAGCACTGAAAAATTTGAATAAAACTATCAAAGAAATCTCCGATTTTGCATCTTGCCGTTGGGTGCAAGTAATGGAAAGCTCTGTCTTCTGAAAAACATATTTTTCTTTCTTTTCTTATTCGTTTTCATACATCTTTAATATATGTGTAATCTTCAGTGGACCCCCTTTATTTCCATAAAATATTGTAGAAACTTTATTCCAGTTTCTTCACCACACAAACTTGCACCATAAATTCAGCATTGATGCCATACAATACAAAACATCGCAACCAATAAGCGAGCAGCGACTGTAACATGTGTATGACTGTCGCCATGTAACTTTTACAAATATCTTGTGCTTGGACACTCGCGATAACAGGTGACAGAGAAGTTCGAAACGGTAAGGAAAACAGAGTGAATAACTGGAACTCACAAAACACATCAAGTATACTCAATATGATGAAAAAGTACTAACATAACATCATTTGTTATTGCCCTTGGAAAAAAACGTACACACACAATTGCTTTTTTTAGTAAACTGCGCCGGCCGCGGTGGTCTAGCGGTTCTGGCGCTGCAGTCCGGAACCGCGGGACTGCTACGGTCGCGGTTCGAATCCTGCCTCGGGCATGGGTGTGTGTGATGTCCTTAGGTTAGTTAGGTTTAAGTAGTTCTAAGTTCTAGGGGACTAATGACCTAAGATGTTGAGTCCCATGTGCTCAGAGCCATTTGAACCAATAAACTGCCAATCCGTAAGTCGTATAAAAGGAGACCAAACTGTACAATCAGATATTTAAGAACAAATGCAGTTTCAGGTGAGGCATCACAACCACGTGGTATGCTCATGTTGCAGCTCTTTGACCTAAAATGGAGAACCAGTAAAATATTAGTATAACATATTCACAGAAATAAAACGAGAGCCACTGAAGATGATACATAGGTGTCGAAACATGTATGAGTAAAGAACAAGAAAAATCGAAAACTTTGTTTTTCGCAGTTCCCAAATGCGGAAAACAGGAGTATCTAACCGCAGAAAGACTTTTTAAACAACAACGAGTTACAGAGAACAGAATTAATCGTACGAAAAGTAACCGCGCCCCACTTACTCCGCATGAGAGCGCCGGCAAGGGATACCAGAGGCATTCAAAACGCGGGTTGTTTACCGCGCTCGGAACACATGAGGGGCGGAAAATACGAAAACAGATAAAGCGGTCGGCTGTGGCGGGCGCTCCGTACGAATACCGAGCTGCGGCCAGTGAATGGCGCGGCCTGAATGGACCGGGTTAGCCGCCATTGTGGCCGGCGCTGGCGCGTTAATCAATGCCGCACCGCGGCCGGCGGCCGGAAACACGCGGCGCAAACTCTGCGCGATTTACGGGTGGCGCGTGGCGCCCGGCGGGAAGCGGGAAGAGGCCTGCCCGCTCAGAGCTGCCAGCAGCGAGAGCTCCGCGCGCAAATAAGACCGCGTCTTACGGGTGAATGATTAATGACGCAAGTGTGCCACAGCTGCAGGGAGCGAGCGAGAGAGAGACAGATAGGGTTCCGGCTCGTCCGAGGGAAGTAAACACTCTCTCGGACATGAGGTCCGAATTATTTAAAAAATCTTACTATACAGTACCCTGGAATCAATATTCTGCTGGTAACTCCGCGTGAATCCCATTACACAGACCTCGTAAGCAAATATTTGTACGTCTTATCGACTGTTGAGCACACAATGCAGCATAGCCTTGTGATTGATTCACATTCATCAATGGCATTAAGTTGATGCTATACTACGTCCACCGGCTTAGATGTATGTCTTTCCGCAACGCGTTTTAAGGTCCAAATTTCATCAGCTGTCCTCTCCATCTTTGGCTCAGACGGGGCAGACGATCAGAACAGGCGTTAAGAGGAGTAAATTACACTATGGCCATTAAAATTGCTACACCACGAAGATGACGTGCTGCAGACGCGAAATTAAACCGACAGGAAGAAGATGCTGTGATATGCAAATGATTAGCTTTTCAGAGCATTCACACAAGGTTGGCACCTACAACGTGCTGACATGAGGAATGTTTCCAACCGATTTCTCATACACAATCAGCAGTTGACTGGCGTTGCCTGGTGAAACCTTGTTGCCATGTCTCGTGTAAGGAGGAGAAATGCGTACCATCACGTTTCCGACTTTGATAAAGGTCGGATTGTAGCCTGTCGCGATTGCGGTTTATCGTATCAAGACATTGCTGCTCACGTTGGTCGAGATCCGATGACTGTTAGCAGAATATGGAACCGGTGGGTTCAGGAGGGTAATACGTAACGCCGTGCTGCATCCTAACGGCCTCGTATCAATAGCAGTCTAGATGACAGGCATCTTATCCGCATGGCTGTAGCGGATCGTGCAGCCACGCCTCGATCCCTGAGTCAACAGATGGGGACGTTTGCAAGACAACAACCATCTGCACCAACAGTTCGACGACGTTTGCAGCAGCATGGATTATCAGCTCGGAGACCATGGCTGCGGTTACCCTTGACGCTGCATCACAGACAGGAGCGACGTCGATAGTGCACTCTACGACGAACCTGGGTGCACGAATGGCAAAACGTCATTTTTTCGGATGAATCCAGGTTCTGTTTACAGCATCATGATAGTCGCATCCGTGTTTGGCGACATCGCGGTGAACGCACATTGGAAGCGTGTATTCGTCATCGCTATACTGGCGTATCACCCGGCGTCATGATATGGTGTGCCATTGGTTACACGTCACCTCTTTTTCGCACTGACGGCACTTCGAACAGTGGACGTTACGTTTCAGATGTGTTACGACCCGTGGCTCTACCCTTCATTCGATCCCTGCGATACCCTACATTTCAGCAGGATAAGGCACGACCGCATGTTGCAGGTCCTGTACGGGCCTTTCTGGATACAGAAAATGTTCGACTGCTGCACTGACCAGAGCATTCTCCAGATCTCTCACCAATTGAAAACGTCTTGTCAATGGTGGCCGAACTGGTGCGTCACAATACGCCAGTCACTACTCTTGATGAACTGTGGTACCGTGTTGAAGCTGCATGGGCAGCTGTACCTGTACACGCCATCCAAGTTCTGTTTGACTCAATGAACAGGCATATCAAGGCCGTTATTACGGCCAGAGGTGGTTGTTCTGGGTACTGATTTCTCAGGATCTATGCATCCAAATTGCGTGAAAATGTAATCGCATGTCAGTTCTAGTATAATATATTTGTACAATGAATACCCGTTTATCATCTGCATTTCTTCTTGTTGTAGCAATTTTAATGGCTAATAGTGTATATAATGAGTATCTCCTACTGCACAGTCTCATAGGATGAGACAGAATGAGATGTAGTTGACCTTGATACTTTCGGAGTCACCAACTGCAGGTGGTTGAAGCGAACATTGTTATGAAATAGAGTCGCAATTATGCTTGACTTGAAAGTCGAGTAGTACAGTAATGTTACATGTCTTGTGAATTTTGTAAAAAATCTCGAACGGAAGGTTTTCAAATGTTAAAGTACATGTTTAGTGACAGTGCTACGTCATTTGTGCGACTTTTTCAATGTTTTACGGATGTGGGGGTTAGAATTCGAGTATGATGAACACACTCGTCGACCTGTGACTGCAAGAAATAATGGAAAACATTCAGAAAATTAATGAAATTGTCCGGGAAGATCGATGCCTCAGCATCTGGATGATCGACAACATGGTAAATTCCTATAAATCGTCCAATAAGACAGGTTTTGGACTAAATCTCATACGTGACAGCCATGCGTTGTAGCCATACGGTCTGGGACGTCTTGCCACGGTTCGTGCGACTCACCCCGTCTGAGGCTCGAGTCCTCCCTCGGGCTTGGGTGTGTGGGTTGTCCTGAGCGTAAGTTAGTTTAAGTTAGATTAACTAGTGTGTAAGTCTAGGGACTGATGACCTCAGCAGTAGAAGATAACCAAAAATTTACGAAATTTACATACGTGACAGAAGTGTATAAAACCTGTCCTGAAAAACTTCTGTAAGAAAGAAAAGGACAGTCAGTAGCGCATTCTCCTGCCATCATAGAACAACCCACGCTACAACCAGATTTACACAATGTGAAGCAGTTTTATCGGACAAGCGGATGACAGCGCTTAAGCAACCTTCGCATCCGTCAGATCTTGCTCTATATGACTTCAACCTGTTCCCAAAAATGAACAGTGCGTTGAAGGAGAAACATTTTCAGACTGTGGAGTAGGTAAGAGCAGAAACGGAGATTAGTTTAACAGCTGACAGTGGCGTAACGTATAGGAATTAGTGGGGCGGATGCCAACAGGCGCATTAAAATTGTAAAATACAGTTATCATAAAATGAGGAGTTACCGACGGAATGTCATACCTAACGGCCCGGGTTCGCTTCCCGGCTTGGTCGGAGATTTTCTCCGCTCAGGGACTGGGTGTTGTGTCGTCCTTATCATCATCGTTTCATCCCTATCGACACGCAAGTCGCCGAAGTGGCATCAACTGGAAAGACTTGCACCAGGCGAACGGTCTACCCGACGGGACGCCCTAGCCACACAGCATTTACATTTTATGATAAAATAAAATAAAGGTTCTCCCAAGTAGTCTACATCAGGACTGAAAAATTTACCATTTAGATACAATGCACAGGCAAATAATACTTCTATTTTGTAGAATGATGCATAATAAAGCTGGCCGAGCGGTTCTAGACGCTATAGTCTGGAACCGCGCCACCGCTACGGTCGCAGGTTCGAATCCTGCCTCGGGCATGGATGTGTGTGATGTCCATAGGTTAGTTAGGTTTAAGTAGTTCTAAGTTCTAGGGGACTGATGACCTCAGAAGTTAAGTCCCATAGTGCTCAGAGCCATTTGAACCATAGTAAAGCGTATTCATTAATAACTTTGTTGGTTAATTGTGAGAACATTAGAATTTTTATTGCCAACGCTTCCCAATAAAAAGATATCTGACGCTCCCAAAAAGTTTTAGCGAGTTTTCCATAGGAAACAATAGCTATTGAGGTTGGTCTAAGTCCTTGCGCTCCTGAGAGGAATATCCGACTTATCTCAAGTAATTGTACAAAATAAAAGTCATGGACTGTGCGGCTGGTCCCGGCGAAGGTTCGAGTCCTCCCTCGGACATGGGTGTGTGTGTTTGTCCTTAGGATAATTTAGGTTAAGTAGTGTGGAAGCTTAGGGACTGATGACCTTAGCAGTTAAGTCCCATAAGATTTCACACACGTTTGAACATTTGAACAAAATAAAAACACCTACAGCCTTTCTTATGAGATTATTTTATTTTATTGCAACCAGTTTCAACGCTTGAATGCTTCATCTTCGGGCTGTTGATGATATGATCGCTATATAAATCACATCAGTTGCCAGCATTACTGGATACGCAGATAATGTGTCATGGTTGCAGTGCTGACACATTATCTGCGTATCCAGCAATGCTGGGAACTGATGTGATATATATAGGGATCATATCAACCTCAGCCTGAAGATGACGTATTGAAGCGTTGAAGCTGGTTGCATCAAAATAAAATAAAATCATAAGGACAGCTGTAGGTGTATTTATTTTGTCACAATAGTAAACGGCCGTCGTCCTGGAGACCTCCGCCAAAATGATGGACATACAAAAATACTTCAAGTAAGGTTTTTGTTCGCAATTTATTAGTTTTTGCAATTAATGGACTACATTTTTTTTGTATTTCTGCGTTGAAACATTTCTTAAGAGACAAAAAAGATTTTTTGTAATTTAATGTAGACCGGAAAAATAAATAATCTGTGTTAGCATGAACACTCACTCAGTGTTCCTGGTATCAGGGATTTCAGTCTTGCTGGGGGACTTACTGTGCACGTCCTCTACTGTTTACCGTTCCTCTCCTGACTTGTGTAATGTACTGCACCTATTGCTAGCTTCAGTTGTCATCTTGCCATCTGTAGTGCCACTATGCCGACCTACGTATTGGTTGTGTTTATTTACTAGTTATTTGTATGCATTTTTACAGTTATTTAGTATTTTTCAGAATTTATCTTATCCATTTTCTCATTCATGCCTTTAGGAAAGAAGTCTGTTGCCCAAAGCAGGAAAAGACGAAGAACAGAACCAAAACAGCTTGCTAAACTAGCTGGAAGTCTTGACAGATTTATTATGCTGCTAGCTCCAGCTCTGTATGTGCACAGAATTTAAGTGTTCATTCAACCCAGAGTCCGTAAGCAGTTCACTCTCGACAGCAGAAGCAGAGACAACTTCTGTCTGAAAATGCCTCAACGTCTGAGGAGAAAGTCACTTTCTCAGAGAAAACTGATTTGCAAGTTTTCACTTATATTAGTAGTCGGTTATAAAATATAAGCGAGACCTTGGAAAATGATCTTACTAAGAGAAGGACTTGTGAACTATAGAACAAAAACGCACTTCTTTTGAAAGGATAATACTGGTAGATAATTTTCTATGAATTGATTTTATACGAAATTAGAAAATTTCTAGAGGGTTTTAAGACACGCTACTTACATTCTCCTGTGAGATGTGGTATGTATTGCTTTCCCTGTATTTTTTTAAGAGTAAAGGTAGCAGTTCTTTTGTACTGTCACATGGTTCTAAGAACATGGAAAAAGCATAAAACCAGAGTATTAAACCAAGACAAAAGTTGTCATACTGTTGAAGCATTTGAACACTGGGAATAGCTTAAAATGCGACTGCATATATTTGGAACATTCGATGATGCTGTTCAATTAGAAATATGTGAAATGGAAACCTGTATTAACAAGAATTCTTGATTATGTATTTAGCCACAGAGACCTTACCCATGCATTGTCACTCTGGAGATCTTTGTGAAAGTTATAACTGTGAAAAGTTCCTTGAAACTTTCAAACTACTTGCCAAATAAGATCCAGTTGCGATGCACCATATTCACGGATCTCAGCAAACAGATGACTGTGTCACAAAAGCTAGGATAAGAAATAAAAAACAGTATATTACAAATGAATACAATTCACGAGCTACTTGCCTTCATTCACGTTGAAGTAGTATTGGATACAGAAAAATATGAATCCATCACTCAAATCATTAATCACTTATATGAAAAATTATTGCGAATTGAATGTTTCAGCGATGACTGCTAAAGTACATCGTATGTTTTCTGCTGGACGAACTTCCTTAAATACAAAAATGTGGCATCTAATACGATGTACTTTAGTAGTCACAGCTGAAACTTTCAATTCGCAATAAGCTGTATAACTAAGTGTAAAATGCAAGAGAGCTTGATTATCATTGTCGTAGCACAAAGAATTTTTCCGACGGTCACTGTGTCAAATGCTACTTGTGAAAGTAGTTTTTTCAAATCAAAACTAATAGAGACGTATCAGAGATAGATTATGAGCCAGGAAAAGTTAAATAATCTAGCAATTTTATCATCTCAAAGAAAATTATATCTAAATTTTAACCACGTAATTGAAAAATTCGCAAGAAGAAAATACAGAAGATTCTAAGTAAATGCAATTTGTATGCTGAAATGTCTAATGTTTAATGGTTTTTGTTTCCCTATTTTGTTGTACTTGAATTGGTAACTATAAACTGTTGCAGTTCCGAAGTGAACATAAATGAATTTATGGATTATTTTATAATATTTTATAATATTCAAAACTTGAATTTCTAACTGCTTATAAGAGGGCGCAGTATTTTAAATTTCCCTGGCCACTCGTACCTCACCGTACGGCACTGACAACTGACGATCAACAGCTTGGCTTTGCACAATGGAGGTCACTGCTGCAGCGATGTGTAGATAAGAAAGGAAAATGTCCTGAAGGAGATAAAAGTTAGTTGCAAATGTCTTTGCAGCAAATCACATTCTGAAACCATCGAGGAATTAGGCTGCTAAACTCTAGCTTAGGCTAATGTTTTACTGTCTCTTCCCAGCTATTCAAAGGTACCAGTGTCAATTTATCTCCGAAAAAACAAATGAATTCGGCGTTGCCACGCATCATCTCTTCATCAGTGAAGAGCGGTGTATGGCAGCACAGAGAAAGGTTAACTGTACTGACCTTTGACTGAATTACAAATTCTTGGGAAGGTTTTACGTCTCGTGGGAATGAGATACATTGCAGAATAAAAACGGAAGGAATGATGTATAATCCTCTGTATATCCAAGATAAAAAGGATATGTAAGAGTAGCCTCGGAGAACGCTAAGAGGGGAGCAAAGCAGCTGAGCCGGTGGACGATCATTTAAAAAGCAAATCTTCGCTAATGTTGATTACATAGATTGCGGAAGTGCGAGGACGACACATGTGTGAATAAAACAGCGAAGTGTCTCTCTAAGACCACCGCAGTTCGGCAGTTGCCTCAGTGCCAGTCGACCACCATTAATGAACACTTTAAACATGTACCTGTACAGGGGCAACTCGTGATGGAGTCCTCGGCAGGCAATCGCTTGACACCTCTCCGAGTCTGCGTGCCCTTCAGCAGACTTAGAGCAGCAGCAGCGTAGCCTGCCAAACTTCAGACTTCCACTTCGCAATCGCAGGCATTTACTGGATTTCGAGAAAGTTATTCTTTAGCTGTGTTACGCAGTGTATTCGTCTCTGAAAACAGCAATGAATAAACCTGCTCAATTTATTATGTATTTTTATGTCTGCCGTGAGGTATGCGGTGATAAATATTGATACCAATGAATGGTATACGAGGCACATGGCAATTCCAGTTGTCCTCGAGTGGTATATATATTTTCCACTATCGCTAATGGACATAATACGACTTCACACAACTGTGGACTCAACACTTGCTTCCTGCATGAACTGAATCTTTCTCTTTACAAGAAAACAACGCCTACAGCATGTCGTATTGAGTAGATACTCTTTTCTCTGCCGATCATTTATTTCTGTACGTATTAGCTTCCCAATTAGTTTCATGATTTCCTCCATTTCTTGCTATTCAATTATAACAACGATCACCGACCAAACTGTTCATTTTTCTAGTACACAGCATTGGTAGCGTTCGGATAGCTTCCCTAAGTTCCGCTTTTAAAAAGTAACATTATATAGCCGAACCCCGTCTTCCCTAGAATCTCCCTTATGTACCCTTCGGAGTTCAAGTGTTCGCACATCTCAGTGTCACAGAAATGTTTCCTGGCTGAATGAGTCAATAGCGAAAACTTTTTGGCTTCGGAGGGAACAGGAGTGTAAGGGCTCTCGAAGTCGAGCAGTCTGCAAGAGAAATTTCGCAGTAGTTACGTCAGCCCATATCCACTGCTAGCTGTGTTATTACAGAAACCTCGCAGAAGCACAAAACTCAGTCGCTGCCCTAGGAAGCTTAAGACATGTTTACAATCAACGTTCTTGGATGTTGTCTTGAACATTACATACGACAACTAGACCACCTGTGTCTTGACTTCACAAACCTGAAGAAGTTCAAAGAAACGAAACCGGTCGTAGTACAAGAAATCTATAAAAATACAGCTGTCCGCAGCTCGCGGTCGTACGGTAGCGTTCTCGCTTCCCACGCCCGGGATCCCGGGTTCGATTCCCGGCGGGGTCAGGGTTTTCTCTACCTCGTGATGACTGGGTGTTGTGTGCTGTCCTTAGGTTAGTTAGGTTTAAGTAGTTCTATGTTCTAGGGGACTGATGACCATAGCTGTTAAGTCCCATAGTGCTCAGAGCCATTTGAACCATTTTTTTTTTGAAAAATACAGCTGAGGTGATTTTCATTAATCATTATCATTAAGGCATTACCTTTGAGGAACCTACAAACTCTGAAACACAGTGTACAAACCAACCTCGCTCGTCCTTGTAAACCACTGAACTTTCGCTGCAGCTGCTGCATACATTTATGGTTCAAATGGCTCTGAGCACTATGGGACTCAACATCTTAGCTCATAAGTCCCCTAGAACTTAGAACTACTTAAACCTAACTAACCTAAGGACATCACATACACCCATGCCCGAGGCAGGATTCGAACCTGCGACCGTAGCAGTCCCGCGGTTCCGGATTGCAGCGCCAGAACCGCTAGACCACCGCGGCCGGCGCATACATTTATGTGTCGAAACGATTGATGAGAAGTCTAGGCGCCATTTTCGTGGTCTCTCTGCTTCCGCTCATCGCAATAACCAAGGCGAAACGGTCGTTTCTGGCATGGCCCACGGCACAAGATGTGAAACATAGTTGTGTGTGTGTGTGTGTGTGGCGCAGGAGGATGCCTGTTATCCGATATTAAACTATGTTTGCCGCGATGACAGTGAAACAGTCTGGGCATGATGTGAGGCCCGGGGCTGTTCTTGCATACAATCCACGGCAAAATAAATGTGATTGACCGTAACATTTTAACATCTCAAACAGTCTGCAGATGGCAATTCTTATCCTGATAATGCACATGTCAACTAAGCAAAAGCCATTGCTTAATCATTCAGGGAAAATTATGTGGAATTTCTGGACTGATCTACGAGAGATCCTAACCTGAGCCCCATACGACATCTTTTCGCGAGGCAGAGCGTCATCTGGGTGCCATACACATTAACCTGAAATACCAATAACAACTACTTACGGCACTTTATGAAGAGTGCGAATAAATTGTATCTTCAGTACATTATAATTTATTGGAAACTCTTCCTGCTAATTCGGTGTTATGATGCTATAAAAAAGTTTTCACGTGCAACTTGTTACATGTCTTGTCTTGGAAAATTTGAGCAAACAGCAGGTTGATTTTTCCAAGTAGCATATCCCACATATCCTGGACAAAGCAGGTACAGGATGATTACTGAATGCTCTCAATTCCTGGCGCTAAAGGCAAGAAACATAGCGTTCAGTAGCCCATGTGTTGCCCGTAATGCCGTAATACAAGAATGCTGTAAGCAGACCACAACAAGAGAGGTCTGCTAGTATTAAAAATAGCACTGTATTTGAGAGAGAAATTTTTGAGAATGTACAGGGTTTTTCTGGAAAGTAATGCATCACATTCTTCTTCTTTGGTTTATTTATAAACAACTTAAAATTGTTCGAAGTATGGCCCTATGGGTATTTGTTGCCAACGTGCCTTTCATGGTGCACAAGCTTTCTGGAGCTCCTAAATCTGCATGGTCTCCAGGGAAGCCGTAGAAGTAGCTTGCACACTGTCCGCCGTCTCGAGATGCTTTCCTTCCCTTTTCAGTCGAGGAAACAAAAAGTCAGCCGGGGCCAGGTCGGGACTGCAAGGGAGGCTGCTGCACCACTGTCACGCCGATATGGGTCAGGTAGGCGGGCGACTCTGCTATTCAGCCTCTGGAGGACTGCCTTATAAAACTAAGCAAGTCCAATATTTCCGACATCAAACAAACACTCATTCGACGGTCTAAACTCTGTAGTGGTGCACACGAGTCACCTTGTCACCAGTTCGCAATACTAACGGGCGTCCCTGGCGGGCTTCTTCGTCGACCTTAGCCCCACCTTCCCTAAAGATCTTGTGCCATCTGTTTGACCGCGATCTGGAAAAGCAGACATTCCGGGAGGTTTCCTTAAGCATTCCACAAGTTTCCAGCCGCGTTTTACGTGAAGCTTCACATAAAACTATATCATACAGCGTTCCACTAAAGATTTCTCCATCGTAAGTTTAACGTGATCACTGCGTAGAGGATCACGGAAGATGTCGTCCTAACCCTCCACCAGCACGGAGGGAATCGAGAACCCTAGTCCTGGAAAGCTAAGGGTCCGTTCCACCCACAAAAAATTGCGATGCATTACTTTCCGGACACACCCTCTACGTTTTGAGCACAGCAATGTATAGCAGCGATTCACGGACCGTTAAAAAAAAGGCGGGTGAGAAGCTAAGACATTTCGACGGGATATTATAGAAGCCGACTGAAAATTAAGTAAGCTGATATGAAAATCAATCCTCGATGAAAAGCTCTATACAGCAGAAACGAGACGATGTTAAGTTGGTTGGTTGGTTGGTTTTGGGGAAGGAGACCAGACAGCAAGGTCATCGGTCTCATCGGATTAGGGAAGGATTGGGAAGGAAGTCGGCCGTGCCCTTTCAGAGGAACCATCCCGGCATTTGCCTGAAGTGATTTAGGGAAATCACGGAAAACCTAAATCAGGATGGCCGGACGCGGGATTGAACCGTCGTCCTCCCGAATGCGAGTCCAGTGTCTAACCACTGCGCCACCCCGCTCGGTGAGACGATGTTAGGGCACGTGCGAAGACACTGGAGTACCCGCATGGTACTAGTAGTGGTACGGTATTTTGCCTTACGGCAGGTCTTGTCATGGGTTAAGCCTCTTCCACTTTTGTCTGTCCTTAGGCAGTCTTTTCATTTCTGAACTTTTGTCTCCTTTTATACTGCCCAGCATTTGATATCTTCTTTTTCCTCTTCCCCTTTTCCCCCCACTATTCCTTCTATTCCTGCCTTCAATAAACAGTTCCTCCTCCAATCCAGTTCCGGTTTTTCTTTCTGATAACTTCCAGCGTGTTTCTTTCTTCTCTAACTCTTATTAATACTTCTTCATTCCTTACTCAGTCTTCCCATTTCACTTTTTCCATTCTTCTCCATATCCACATCTCTAGTGCCTCCAATCTTCTTTTATCTTCCTTCCTCAATGTCTAGGTCTCCGCAACATATAATGCAACGCTCGAGATGTAACATTTGGCAAGTCTTTTCCTCAGATCTTTGTTTAGTGGTCCACAGAGTCATTTCTGTTTCCTCTTGAATCTTTCTTTTGCCATTGCAATTCTTTTCCTAATTTCTGTTGAGTAATACATATCATCCATTATTACACTTCCCAAGTAATTGAAGTTATTCACTTGCTCTCTCTCCACCTATTTTCATACGGCATTTTCTCCCCTTTCCTCCAATTACCATGCTTTTCGTTTTATTCTTGTTAATCTTCATTCCGTATTCTTCTAATTTTGTGTTTAGATCTTCTAACATTTGTTCCATCTCTCTTGTACTCTCTGCCATCACAACCATGTCGTCTGCATTATACACTCCACTCTCCGACCCCCTATACAAGCTCCTCTCCTTCCATCAAAACTTTCGCTAATAATTTCTTCCAGATATATATTGAACAGTGTTGGTGATAAACAACAACCTTGTCTTACACCTCTTCCTAGTTCTATTTTTTCACTCATCACATCTCCTATTCTTACTCTTTCTCTTTGGTTCAAATATAAATTTATAATTAGCCGTCTGTCCCACCAGTCAACTCCATGTTTCCTTAGGATTTCCTTCAGTTTGTCCCGTCTGATACAGTCAAAAGACTTTTCAAGATCAATGAACACAACATACACCTTCCTTTCCTTCTCCATGTACCTCTCCCCTATTACTCGCAATAGCCCAATGGCATCTCTAGTTCCCAGTCCTCGCCTGAAACCAAGTTGTTCATCTCCAATTATGCAATTCAGCTTTCCATGTAGCCTTCAATTGAGCGTCCTCAGCAAGGCTTTGGCTGCATACGATATCAGGCTCACACTTCTTGCTGTCCTTTTTCTTTTCTATAGGTATTAAGATGCTTTCTGTGAAGTCCTTTGGCTATTTACCTGTCATGTATATTTCATTACACAATTCAATCATCTCCCTTTTCCCTTCTTTCTCCAATGACTTTAACAGTTCCGCAGGAATTTCATCAATTCCCATTGCCTTTCCATTTTTCATCTCCTTCATAGATTCTTCAATCTCACTAGTTAGTATTGCACTTCCTTTGTCATCATCTGCAACTTTATCTTCTTCTTCTATCCCAAGGTCTTCTTCACTTGGTCGGCTGTCTGCAGCGTATAGCCATTCTATATATTCTTCCCATCTTCTCGTTATTTCTTTCGGTTTGCTCATCATTTTACCGTCTCCTGCCTCTACTTCCTTTAGTCCAATGTTGTTTGTCTTTTCCCTGAATCTCAAATCCATTGCTTGTTTGTACATCAAATCATATTTTCCTTCTTTCTCTAATTTCTCTATCTTCTCACACTTTTCTGTCAGCCATTTCTCTTTTGCTTTTTTTGTCACCCTTCTTAATTCATTATTTAACCTCCTGTAGTTCCGCTTCCCTTCTTCTGTGTTTACGGTTTTCCATTTCCTGCGATCATCCATCTTGGTTGTGGCATCTGGTGTTACCCATTCTTTCTTTACTTTTTCCCTCTCCTTGACTCCAAGCATTACCTTAGCTGCCTTTTTTATCCCATTTTTAAAACGATCCCATCTTCCTTCTGTGCATTCCGCATCCTGTCCTTGCATCATGATTTCACAATATGCATTCTCTCATTTTTCACAATTTCCTTTTTCTTTCAGTTTCTCAGAGATAATGTGCTCGCTCTTCTGTCCTCTCCAGGTTCTTTCCAATTTAACTAGAGCCTCAGCTACTACTAATATATGATCTGAATAAATACCTGCCCCTGGGTAGCTTTTGACAGGCTTTAGGCAATTTCGGTATCTTTGTTGTATCATTATGTAATCAATTTGGTATCTTTCGTTGTCAAATCGAGATATCCAAGTATACCGTCGTCTATTGTGGTTATCAAATAGAGTGTTTCCAACAACCATGAAATTTTCATTGCAGTATTCCAACAATCTTTGCCCTCTCTCATTTCTTTCTCCCAGTCCAAATTTTCCCAGAGCTTTTCCTTCTGGTCCTTTACCAACTACCGCATTCAAATCACCCATTATAACAATACATGTATTTCTTTTCTGTCTCTCGGCTGAGTTTTCTATCGTCTCATAACACTCTTCTATCTCTTCATCTGAATGATTACTTGTTGGCATATAGACCTGGATGATAACTAAGTCTTTCTTTTTCCCTTTCAGTCTCACCATCATTATTCTTCCACTAACATAGTCATCCTCGACAACCTCGCTCTTCAGTCTTTTTCCCATCAAAATTCCAACCCCATACTAGAGGGAGCACTGAAAGTTTCGAGTGTAGGAAATCACAATGAATTCTGAACGACAGTTGTAGAGTTGTGTTATTTTGTACCCAATCTGTGCCTAATTTCGGTTCCCTTGTGTAATTTTCATAAATAGAGGATCATCCTTTCCCTATTGATCACATTACTGTACACTGAATTTCAGGATGGATTTGATAGGCAAAATTATTGTACTTTGTTTCGTACAGAATGACATCTTATTCTTTGTACGCTTAACTCCATGCGTGTAGTATGTGAATAATGCTCACAATAAAATAAGTAAAAAACATACTTTCTTGACTGCACTCAGGTTTTGATGAACTCGTTGCCTACAACAGATTCCGGATATTTCTGTTTCTATTGTTGTCTTCAATACAGGTCGCAACAGCTACCACTTTGAGACGTAGTAATAAACTGCCATTTCGCACAGTTCGTTAAGCGCTATTGCGCGAATAATTTAAACGGCGCGATGCTTCCCTTTCAGAAGCAATTAATTATCGTCTGAGAGAGACTTCTTGAGTTGGAAGAGCCATGCAGCAAAGCAGAGTCCTTTGTCGCGGCTTGCTTGTTTCCTTGAACTGTTTTGCCTTTCCAGGAACAGAATATTTGTTCTCATCAGCGATACAGCATGAAAAGACAGCAATAAAGTTGCTAGTCTTGCAGGAACCAACATTTCCTCATAACTTTCCTTGTGCTCGGTGTACTAATGTAGATGGTTGTCGATCAGCATCAAATTACGCCGTCACTGAAGTCAGAACTCAGAGACACCGCTTAGAATGTAAGTAGTAACAAATAAAATCTGAAATAATCGGAAAAACTGCCACTTAGAAATTAAGTCGCATATACCTCTAACTGCTAAGACGTGGAAGGAATCAAAAACCATCGTAGGCGCCAAACAGTTAACTTCACACTACAATGGGTACTATAGATGATACAGGTAGTGGTAATGCAGCCAGTGAGGTGCAAGATCAGTCGCGCTCTTGAGATACACAGTTACCAGTTTGGTGGTAAAGCAGTGACCCAGAAGTTTAGCTGCAACACTACAGCGATTTACTAGAAAAGATCTTAATTCTGTTCCCTTCCTCTGATCCGAAATGTGCTTCACCCAGCCAGCTGTGAAGGAATAATCATCAATGTAACGAGGAATCCCGATCACGGCGTTTAGCGCGCCACATTTTAATACGAATTACAGTGTCAAACGAACAACAGTCTACTGATTTGCGTAATGTAAGTACCATATCTTTTGTTGTTATGGATCAATCTCCTGCAGCAGGATGTGGAACATACTGCGTTCCAGAGCTACGTGATACATCTAAGGAAATGATGTAGTGACACATAAACAGCACGGTCTCACAAAATACCGTTGTTGTAAAACACAAGTGGTAATAAGTAATAAGTGCTATCGACAGGGAATCATAAAGTTGATTCCATGTTTCTAGATGTCCGGAGGGCTTTTGTCACCTTTCCTCAAAAGCAGCTTCTAATCACATATGTGCCTTTGAGGTGACCCCTCAGTTGTGCGACTGGATTCGTGATTTCCTGTCAGAAGGGTCACAGTTCGTAGTAATTGACGGGTAGTCATCAGGTGACTCGTAAGTTACATCTGAGGTTTCCCTAAGGAAGTGTTATAGGCCCTCTGCTGCCCCTAACCTAAACAAACAATTTAGGAGAACATCTGAAAAGCCCTCTTACATTGTTTGCAAATGATACTGTCATTTACCGTCTAGTGAAGGTATCAGAAGATGGTAACGAACTGCGAAATCATTTAGACAAAATATCTGCATTGGACGAAAAGTGTCAATTCGCCTTGAATAAAAAGTGTGAGTACTTCCGCTTGAGGGCTAAAATAATTCCGTTTAATGTCGGTTACGCTATGAACCATACAAAATTCAAGGTTGTCACCTCAACGAAACACTTATAAAATGGTTCAAATGGCTCAGCACTGTGGGACTTAACATCTGAGGTCATCAGTCCCCTAGAACTTAGAACTACTTAAACCTAACTAAACTAAACACATCCATGCCCGAAGCAGGATTCGAACCTGCGACCGTAGCAGTCGCGCGGTTCCGGACTGAAGTCCCCAGAACCGCGCGACCGAAACACTTATAAGTAGGAACTACAATTACAAACAACTTAAATTGGAAAATTTTGTGCAGAATGTGAAACAAAGATTGCGTTTTTCTGGCAGAACAGTTACAAGATGCAACAAATCTACGATGGGCGTTCAGTAAGTAATGCAACACTTTTTTCTGAAAGCAGGTTGGTTTTATTCATAATTCCTATGCAACACATCATTACACATTATTTTGGCTATTTGTCTAACTAATCTCTGTTCAATGCGAGCGTCTTACGCCACCTTATGGGAAGGTTCGTATGCGTATCGCACCACACTACTGGTCGACGTCGGAGCCAATGATTTGCTGCGTCAGTAACCTTCCCATCATCAACGTACTGCTTTCCGCATAGTGTTTCCCTCGTTGGGTCACACAGACGGAAGTTGATAGGTGAGAGATCCCCGGTGAAGGGTGGATGAGGAAGACAAAGTTTTGTCAGCTCCTCTCGAGTGCATAGACTTGTGTGATGTCATGCGTTGTCATGGAGGAGGAGCAGTTCGTTTGCATTTTTGTGGCGACCAATTCGCTGAACTGTTTCTTGGTATTCCTGACTATGTGTGCGGCCGGCCGGCAAGAAGGAAATCGGACAGCATTGCGTGCCAGGAGGTTGATGGAAGCGGGCTGCGGAACGGGAGATACGGTCAAGGCAAGAGAAGTCTCCACCGGCAGTCGGGGAGCGAGCAGCTGACGAATCTAGGAGTGATGCTGTGCCTGAATTGGCCAGTTGGCGTGACTCGATTGAAGAGATCTAACAGCCGAAGGCGTTGCAGTGGTCGCCATGGGAGCACGAAAGCGTCAACGTAGTCATTCGGTGGACAGCCCAAGAGTACGAAGCCCACTGCAGAGCCGGGACTGGAGCTTTACTAGCGGCCGACGTGGGATGCGGCCGGTCACTGTGGACACAACAGGCCAGCAAGGTGGTTGCTGTCTTTACCGCTACGAGAGGACGTCGATTGTAAGAGATCCGCAGGAAGGGGCTCCCGTATCACAACAGGATCACTAACATTGTGATTTAGTATAGTGAGTTACTAGTAGGGTGAGTTGATACAAACTATGTTTACTGTACAGTGCAGGATGCAACTGGTGTGCACTGAGTGTAACGATTTGTCAGTCCGTGTACATAGTTTGGTGTCGAGGTTACTGTGTTCGCTTGCACACTGGGCGTCCTTTGTTTCCATAAAACGAGAGTTACATTAATTTGTTCTGTTTTTATTACCCTTTGTTCACAACCAGACTTGTATATGCTACTGTACAGAGAACTGTGCTAATTTGTCATACGTACCATTTTAGTGGCTGCTAGTATTGTCGCTAGTGAAGTATGTGCTTAAGTGTAAATATGTGAAAGCCCAGTTTTTTGTACTGTTTCCGTTTGGGTATTTGTGATTATCAGTTTTGGATCAAGAGGCTGAATATTGTCAACTGCTTGTTGTGTTATTGTTGCCCCTTATTTTACTGTTAGCGGAGCAGTTTTAATTTCAAGTTGTTTTATAATTATTCTCAAGATCTTTTAATTTATTTACGGTGTTATTCCAACGCCCATGCTTCATGAACTGTAACTGGGACACATATATAAATTCACTTATCAATCTGCTATTTGTCAAATATCAAGAAGATATATTTGGTTTAATAAATATACACTCATGCTCATAAATTAAGGATAATTGCACAATGTGGTGCCACACAACGTGGCACTACACAAAACAGGCGCTAATAGCATAGGCACATAGGGAACACACACGACACAAATCTGTAAGTCCACGGTATTGGTGATAAGTTGAGAAAACCCTCCCGAAACACATGTGCTACAAAACGCCACTGTTTCCTGCGCATGTACCCCGACATCAATATGGGATACGATCACCATGCACACGTACACACGCCGCATAACAGGTTGGCATACTCTGGATCATGTGGTCGAGCAGCTGCTGGAGTATAGCCTCCCATTCTTGCACCAGTGCCTGTCAGAGCTCCTGAAGTGTCGTAGGGGTTTGAAGACGTGCAGCGATACTTCGACCGAGAGCATCCCAGACGTTCTCGATGGGGTTTAGGTCTGAAGAACAGGCAGGCCACTCCATTCGCCTGATATCTTCTGTTTCAAGGTACTCCTCCACGATGGCAGCTCGGTGCGGACGTGCGTTATCATCCATCAGGAGGAAGGTGGGACCCACTGCACCCCTGAAAAGGCAGACATACTGGTGCAAAATGACGTCCCGATACACCTGACCTGTTACAGTTTCTCTGTCAAAGACATGCTGGGGTGTAGGTGCACCAATCATAATCCCACCCCACACCATCAAACCACGGCCCCCATACAGGTCCCTTTCAAGGACATTAAGGGGTTGGTATCTCGTTCTTGGTTCACGCCAGATGAAAACCTGGCGAGAATCACTGTTTAGACCATACCTGGACTCGTCCGTGAACATAAGCTGGGACCACTGTTCCAATGACCATGTACTGTGTTCTTGACACCAGGCTTTACGGGCTCTCCTGTGACCAGGGGTCAGTGGAATGCTCCTTGCAGGTCTCCGGGCGAATAAACTATGTCTGTTCAGTCGCCTGCAGATTGTGTGTCTGGAGACAACTGTTCCAGTTACCGAGCAAGGCTACCTGCAGCACTCCGTGGCCGTCTGTGGGCACTGATGGTGAGATATCGGTCTTCTTGTGGTGTTGTAAACTGTGGACGTCCCGTACTATAGCGCCTGGACACGTTCCCTGTCTGCTAGAATCGTTGCCATTGTCTTGAGATCACACTTTGTGGCACACGGAGGGCCCATGCTACGACCTGCTGTGTTTGACCAGCCTCCAGTCGCCCCTGTATTCTACCTCTCATAACGTCATCAATATGTGTTATTTGAACCATTTTCAACACACAGTCACAATTAGCACGTCTGAAAACGTCTGCACACTTACTCGCTGCACCGTACTCTGACATGCATCAACACACCTCTGCGTATGTAGACTGCTGCCAGCGCCACCGTGCGACGACAACAGATCAGATGCAACGCATGTTCACACCCCGAGGTAATTTAACCCGCAAACCGCACACCACGCGTTGCTTCACAGTGTATCAGCATTATCCATAATTTATGATCATGAGCGTAGTTTGTCGAGGTAAGTCCGTGCCTGCACAACCTCCAGTCCAAATCCCAGTTCACCCAAATTATGGATTCATACAGCAGATTAAATTAGAAATCCAATCATAGTATTCATGTACTGATGGTATAATAAATTAAAAAGTAGCAAAATTTAATAGGTAAATTAATATTATCTTATCAATAAGTTTCCTTTAATTTATGTCTATGGTCACTAGCTATTTGTTAACAGATTAACGGTTTCGGTCGATAATGACCATCATCAGATCTGTTTTATAAAAACAAAATCAGATAAAAACAAAAGCAGATCTGATGATGGTCATTATCGACCGAAACCGGTAATCTGTTAACAAATAGTTTGTGACCATAGACGTAAATTAAAGGAAACTTATTGTATATATGAGTCATTGTTTTATTCGCGACAATGTCGTAGTTTGTGAAATTATCTTATCAGTTTCCTTGGCCTACTTGACCAACCGATGTATTCCCTAGGTACGGGACCATCATATGGGGGCACGGATGAATTTTAATATCAGATGATTAATTTATTTAAGAAAGCCACAAGATGGCGTAAATCGGTAAGAGACGGGACTTCAAATCTTGGTCCCATACACGCCAGTCTGGAAGGAGACGTCTGACTAGTGAGAATCGCTCTTCTGATGCCCAATCTAAGCTCTAGGAAATGCTTTTTCACAGAGTGGGCACTCCACTGCACTTTCTCCGATGCTATAAAACCACTGAGTGACGCTTTCTGGACCCCATTAGTTTGCAGATCTCTATGCTTATTCGTACGCAGATGCAAGGCGCTCTTACTGAATAGCTACTGCGGAAGTTGCCACCATTACGTTTAACTAGCTTCCATTAATGTGGAACCAGTCCTACATGTAATCACATCAGTAGAATTTCGGTCTCAGCGAGAGCGCATGAACGCGTCTGCTTCGCCAGCCAGGGCGAGCACGTAATTAAAAATGTTCAAATGTGTGTGAAATCTTATGGGACTTACTGCTAAGGTCATCAGTCCCTAAGATTACACACTACTTAACCTAAATTATCCTAAGGACAAACACACATACCCATGCCCGAGGGAGGACTCGAACCTCCGCCGGGATCAGCCGCACAGTCCACGACTGCAGCGCCTGAGACCGCTCGGCTAATCTCGCGCGGCACCACGTAATTACGCTGCGAGCTGCCTGCACAGCGCTTCACCGATTCTGATCCGGTAAGGATTCCCGTGCCTTCTGCTCTTCGTATTCGCAAGTCGTAATCCACATGGCCAACCACGAACACTCTTGTGCGTTGCTTCTGACAGTTCATCATGTTTCATTAGCTACAAGTCTCTATGTACTGGAAGTTCTATTTTTTCTTGTTCAGTTGTTTTTCTTTTATTATTTGCATTTACTACGGAGTACCAGCTTACCATCAGGTAAACCAGAAATGCATAGATGTCGTTCGATGCTTAGACAAAGTTATCTCGTATTCATTCTTGTGTCTCTACAAAAAAAATGGCTCTGAGCACTATGGGACTCAACATCTTAGGTGATAAGTCCCCTAGAACTTAGAACTACTTAAACCTAACTAACCTAAGGACATCACACACATCCATGCGCGAGGCAGGATTCGAACCTGCGACCGTAGCAGTCCCGCGGTTCCGGACTGCAGCGCCAGAACCGCTAGACCACCGCGGCCGGCTTGTGTCTCTACAGTCAATATATGTTTATTCCATTAATGTGATGTCTTTCATATATGCCGGCCGTTGTGACCGAGTTGTTCTAGGCGCTTCAGTCTGGAACCGCGCGACCGCTACGGTCGCCGGCCCGAATCCTACCTCGGGCATGGATGTGTGTGCTGTCCTTAGGTTAGTTAGGTTTAAGTAGTTCTAAGTTGTAGGGGACTGATGACCTCAGAGCCATTTGAACCTTTCATATGTTTTCCACCTTCCTCCTGTCTCTTGTTAGATAATTTCTTTTGATAACGGAAATACCTGTTGTAGGTCAGAATTCCGCGCCACCGCGGTCAAGGGAAAGAATATCTGCTCTTTTATTGTGTGGTGTCACCGCCAGACACCACACTTGCTAGGTGGTAGCTTAAATCGGCAGCGGTCCATTAGTACATGTTGGACCCGCGTGTCGCCACTGTCAGTACTTGCAGACCTAGCGCCACCACATGGCAGGTCTAGAAAGGCGTACTAGCACTCGCCCCAGTTGTACGGACGACATTGCTAGCGACTAGACGTACGAGGCCTTCCTCTCATTTGCCGAGAGACAGTTAGAATAGCCTTCAGCTAAGCACATGACTACGACCTAGCAAGGCGCCATTAGCCTTACCTACTCTGAGAGTTATAGTATAAATGTCTCAAGAAGAACGCTGTATTCATCAGAGAATAAAAGTTAAGTATAAAGCAACTACGTACTTTTCTTGCTACCATTCAATAGTTATCCTGTTTCAGACTTCACGCCCGTCTGCATTAGTTAGCGTGCCTTTCGGCTACCTCCGAGTGGTGTGGCTGTCTTGCTACGCCACAACATATTGACTAATAGAAAGTGGTATCAGACTGGATAGTTAAGTCTCTCAATTAATTCTAGTCAGCTCATCTTACAAGCGCTACTAACTGAGAGGCATTTGTCCAGCAATTTCAAATGAATCTGTCATGCCATTTTTTTAATGACTGTTACGACAACAAAATTTCACAACTTTGAAAACTTCATAATTTCTACGGTATAAAATCAGTGTGCACTCATCGTTATCAATAATACAGTTAGCTCTTACACTGTGAAAAAATGGTCTGTAGACTACAGCTACGAGAGCATAAAAATGGGGACTATGCTATAACTATCTGTCGTTCCCACCTACGTTCACCTACGTTCGGGAGAGTCAGTCCTTTTTTTTCCTTCCTTAGTGGAGCATCTATTTCTATCTGTCTTCCCTTCACTCATCTTCTTGCGGTTTTTCAGCTCCAACTGTGGTCTCACAAACGGCGTCTCATTTGCTCCCAGCAGCAGGTACTGTCATCTTGTGAACTATCGCCAGTTTCTGGCTGCAACGTTTCCTACAGACAGACTACAAACCAGTTCACGTGGGCTCACTCTCAGTGATGCAACTGAAAAATGTCCTTGTTTAAAGTTTCCTACCTTTTCGATACTGTTAGTTCTAACAATAAACTTTTCTCCCAGTTTTCTATATGGAAATTTATATATGTAAAAATATAAACGATTTAATAAAAATGTTGGTTGGGGTGGAGTCATAACCCCTTGATCCTCTCGAGTCCTCCAATGGATCTGAGACTGTATCCTTGTTGGAGGACCAATCCATAGCAGGTAAGACTGGTGATGGGTAAAAGTAACTGAGAGCTTAATAATTGGACTGGTGGTGGTGGTGGTGATGTTGGTGACGTTACTGAATATGAAGTATTTCATAAGGCGGCATCTGCTGACTTGATCCCCCTCAGCCCCTGCTTGCTCCTCTCCTCTCCAGACCCGGCCAACTGCCGCACCTTCAATGTTGTCCCCCTAACCTCCACCTCTACACCATCTCCTTTCCCGAGGTGGCTTCGTCAACTCCCCCTCCCAGATAACGTCCTCTCTCCCTTCATTTATCCCTCCTATCAACTATGATCCTCACCTCCCCTTCCCACCCACTGTCCTTTATCCGGGTTCCCTCTCCCACCCTTCCACCCTGTTTTTTCTCCACCTACCCACACCCTGACTCCATTCTCTCCCCCAGGATCCTTTTTCTTTCCCCTCCACTGCCTTCCCCACTCCTTCTCGCATCCGCCTGTGTCCTCGCCCTCCATTGGCTCCCCCCTTCTTTCCTTTCCTCTCCTCTCCCGTTTTTCCTTCTCATTGGTCCGGGTCCTCCTCCTCACCCCCTCCCCACCCCCATCTGCCACCGTGTCTCCTCTACTGTTTCAGTGGGTGTTCAGTGTTGTGCGTACCTTGTCTTGCTAACTGACACCATACTGTTGCTAGGTGTGTTTTTAAACTGTTTAGAACAGAAACAAAACTGTAGCCGTGTTTTTTAATTGTGCCTGTCTATTTACTATGTGTTTTAATCAGCATCACCGACCATTCGTTTTTCTATTCTCTTCGCAATTTTTCGTCTTGTTCCGGTTTTAATCACTCATAGTTTTATCGCCTGATTTTATTTTTGTGACATCTCCTAATTTTGTTTTTAACTTTACTGTACGGTGCAGAGCGGCATATTACGCTAATGGCATCACCCCCCTCCCCGCCCTCAACCGGGGGGGGGGGGAATCGAAATCCAATAAAGGAAATAAAAAAAACGAGCGGGTAGCCACCAAGTATGTGGATTGGCGGTAGCGCCGCGACAAGAGGCGGTCACGAGATCCGAGCGGCCGAACCCGCGAGCTACGCAAGGAGGGCCTGCGCAGAACAAAGATATCGGAAAACTTCACCAGGGTCAGCGTCAACGACAACCAGCAGGCCGACAAGCCGATGGTTGTTGGCAACATTAGTGTCGGACGACCGCTCGTGGTCGGACTGCCCCCTTCTACCTGGCTGTCATCGGCACCACTCAGTAACCGTACGAGGCACTGTGGAGCCATGGAGCTGCTTGCTGATAAAGGGGAGTAACATTATGTAATCCTCGTGGTGAATGGTGTCATTGTCTACCCGACCTCCTAATTCTTTTCTGGTTTGTGTCCGACCCTCCGAGTTTTACTCGGTCGCTCTTTGGCCGCAGATATAGACCGTAGTATTGTCCTAGACGCTACTTCTCGTATGAAAATATTATGTTGCCCTTCCTTTCTAGTTTATACCCTATCATTAACGTTCTAATGAATCAGCTTCTTGTCGGAAATACAGTCGCAATAATTGTTTCCTAATTTGTTTGACCTTTAAGCATAAGTGCGCACCTTAACCCGGGACCTTTCGACATAGTGTCCAAATTGAAAAAAAAATTGTCATCTGTTTGAGTAATTGAAGCACTCTTTTCATCAATATTACTTATGTTTTCGTGTATTGCAGAAGGGCATTGAATAAGAGAAACTGTGTCCAGCGCGGTAGTAAACACCGCTGTTTCACTCGATAACGGTGGGCTCCAGGTCCGGCCCCTTGTAATTATTGTCATGTTGTTGTTGTTTTGACTTCTCTTGTAAAAGCTTATTCGTTTCACATATTCATTAATTTGTAAAGAAAACAAATCTATGATTATATATTGTTAATAAACAAGTTGTGTGAAAAGAAAGTTACATTGGTGGGTCCTCCCTTCCACGTTTTCCTTAATACGAGTAAATACCACTTGTCACCATGTGCAGAAAACGCACACATATCCACTGCTCTTCATGTGAATTTACGAAATTCCCACTAATCTCTCCAGAAAAATTCTCTCCTGAGCACTTGGCTATACGAGCACAAAGATTGTCAGATCAGAATAAGCCAAAGCCCGAAGTCGGAAACAAAACGCTTGGTGTAAGAGAGGGAGTAGGAAGCGGGGGTGGGGGGGGGGGGGGGAAGAGATGTAAAAAAAAATGTACCCTACACCAAAATTACTCAGGTTGCTGTCCACACCTTTCTGTCTGTAAGTTTTCATATCCATTTTTCCAAATAAGCTACTCCAGCAACTTACGAGTATGTAGGAGAGCTCTTGTAAAGAGAAAAACTAGGGGATAACCGTTGAGGCACCCCTGAGTTACTTAGCTGGTGAGAGCGTTGATTTCGAAAGGCGGCGGTTCTGGCTAGAGTCTTGATCGGAGGCACAGTTGTAATCAGTATCATATTTACGAAGGAATTCCGCTTCCATTAGAATAGAAAAATTTCCAAAAACAGTATGCAACTGAAGTGTACTGTGCCGTAAACTAAACCTTATTCGGATAAGTGCTCGCTTAAAGTAGATATACCTGTTATAGTTTCCGGCACAACATGACAGGATGGTCGTTACGACAGCTGGAGAACGAATTCAGAAGCGAGGGTTCAGTGCTACCGCCGCAGCTCGATCACGCCAGATAGGAACGCCAGCTAACGACGAGAGAGAAAATTCGTCACGAATCCTTGCGTGATTTGGAGCCATTGTTCTCGCTTTTCTGACTGCCAACAGGGGAGTTCGTTTCAGTTTATTTTCGAAAATACCCCCGATAGAGCGAAGATCAACAAAGAAGAATCATTCCTGTAATTTCAGTACTCTGTTTTGCACCTCATGTTTATCATACACCACTGATTTAGCGGCCTCACAGCTCAGAAATTCAAATGAGAATTCCAGAGATTATTCAGATGTGAAGGAGGATGGTAACCAGTCGCAGAAATCCGTAATTTATTACGGATCTAGATTTATCTGTAACAAGAAGAGTCATATAGGCACAACCATGTCGGAGATTAAATGTATGACCAACGACGCAAGCATTGTAGAAACAAAACTAGAGATAATGACGTGCACGGTTTTATTTGGTACGATAACGTAAATATCCCTATTTCCTATTACATTATTAGGTTATTTAAAATTAAACTGCTTTTTTACTGCTTTTTGTTAATAATCCTCTGTCAAATGAAAACGCAAGTAATTACGAATACTGTCCGGTAATCTGATGAAAGGATCAGTACTTTGTGCAACACGTTGCGAAAATAGGAGTATGTTTACTCATGCCTCAGTGTGGCTATAATTTCCACTTCGAACACTGTTAATTAATTACATCTGCATTAGTAACACGTAAAAATGATTCGTTTGTTGTAACAAAATTGTCAAGATTCTGCGTTAAATGAACCTTGCAAGTACATGGAGAACATGCTTATTTAAAGAAAGAATTACGGCGAAGCCATGTAGTCTCGGACCAGAGTTTTATTTTATGATTACGAAGACCTTTCCACGTAACGATTGTTACGATGTTGATGAGTAAGATGGTGTTGTTGTCGAAGGACATTTATATGATAGCACTGCTGTGGCAGCCGCTGTGAAACCGCGTACACTGGGACAGGTATCCTCGGTGCCGACGTTACCACATTAATGGTAAAGACTGTCACACTAAAAACGTTACCGTAAAGGACAACGTTCTCAAGTTCAGTAGTTGTCAGAGAGCACATGATCTTCTCGATATTTATAATAATGTGGGAACGCAATGAACCATTAAAAACGGGAAGACGGTGCCCTCGAAAGCCCCATTCACTTCAGAGGATATTATGCCTCCAAATAGTAATCATAGGCCCTCTCGGTGTTAAAAAAATGTCAGTTAAGTGATGGCTGCTCGGCATAGTCTGTTGTATAGCGTCTTCCTAGAAGACTAGGTTATCAAAGCTGAAGTGATACTTCCAGAATCCACACTGAATGCAATTAAGGGGCAGTCTCGATACTAAAATACAGACGAGGTGGTGGTTGACCGTCTGCTCCAAGGTCCTCCCCAAGCAGCTAGTTAGGGCATGTACGATCCTGCCCAGATTTTAAGAGAGGAATTAAAATGGCTTCTTTTGACGAGTTCAGGAAGCGTCAGGCCCCGCAAATGAAGTTTGGACGGGCGGAAAGGTATTCTTTGCTTATCCTTGTGAGGTGCGTAATATGTTTAATGGAAATTATTATTGCCAGTCACAGACAATGTGGGAGACATCTTCCACAAAGAAAAGTGGCAGCTGTATTCTTCATCATTGGTGGAACGGAAGTTCCAACTGACTCTCATACTCTTCAGTTGTTCGACTTCTATGATTTATTCTCCATCAGCTTCTGCAATCCTCTCATCCACATGTTATTTTATTCGTACTCCAGGCGTTTTATAGTACATCTGAAAGACTTTTCTTACATTTTCCGCGCTATCCTTGTTTCGATAACAAACGAAGTGGCTTTTTAGTCGTAAACTAGCAATTCTTTATAAACAGTCGACAGAAATAAAGCATGTGAAAGTTGCTGGATTTGTACGGGTTACCCCTGTAACTGAAATATCAGATCTGAAGATGGTTCTGAATGAACCGAAACCGGTCATATGAATAATAAAAAAATAAATAAATAATTTTTTTTTTTTTTTTGCAATCATGACGGATTTTAAGTAACATTATAAAATCACTGATTGCTGTTATCCCATAAGACATTATGTCTGTTTTTGCAAAGAAATAAAGCTGCTTCTCGTGAGGAAAGTTGTGTTCTAAAGTGAGAATCTAAATTCCTTGGTTCACCATCCCGTTTCGTAACTTTTATATCTTTTACTTTGTTTCCCTTAATTCTTATACTTCGAACCGTTCTCCCATTCTCCTTTCTAATGTGTCATCTTTGGTCTGAATATATATACATATTGACTCCGAAATCTTTACCTGTAGAAGAGATCACAGGTCCGAGGCACGGTTGTAGCCGGCTGGAGTGGCCGAGCGGTTCTACGCGCTACAGTCTGGAACCACGCAACCGCTACGGTCGCAGGTTCGAATCCGGCCTCGGGCATGGATGTGTGTGATGTCCTTAGGTTAGTTAGGTTTAAGTAGTTCTAAGTTCTAGGGGACTAATGATCTCAGAAGTTAAGTCCCATAGTGCTCAGAGCCATTTGAACCATTTGAACACGGTTGTATTTTTAGAAAGGTCATACGGTTGAGCCGCGCTGGATTAGCCGAGCGGTCTCAGGCGCTGCAGTCATGGACTGCGCGGCTGGTCCCGGCGGAGGTTCGAGTCCTCCCTCGGGCATGGGTGTGTGTGTTTCTCCTTAGGATAATTTGGGTTAAGTAGTGTATAAGCTTAAGGACTGATGACCTTAGCAGTTAAGTCCCGTAAGATTTCACACATTACCATTACCATACGGTTGATTGTCCCGTTTAAAGCGTCAATAACATAAAATGCCTGACAGCTAGCGAAGTAAGTTTTAAATCTACTTTGAAATCATTTCTCCAGGACAACTCCCTCCATTCCACGGACTAATTTACGTACTTCTACTTAAAAACTGGTAGAGAGTAAAAAAAATTAAGTGTAGTTGCATGAGAGGGACTGAAAATGTGTTCATAAATGCATATATCCTGTGAACTGGCTCCTTCCACATCATTTCAATGAAAAATCGTTCACATGATATATGGGACATGTAACTAACTCAGACGTTCGAGCTATGTTTTTTAATGTTTATTCCTTACCCTAAGGGAGAGGATGGGCGTTCGGGATTTCGGACCTTTTCAGCCAAATGCCAGTGAACTCGGGTAGTAACAGGACGGTTCCCAAAGGGTATTATTTGTTAAGTGGATTTTTAGTTCCGTCAACCGGGAGGTGAGTTATTGATGCGTTTGTGTCGCAGACAGAAGAACAAACGCCCAGTGTGTGTGTGTGTGTGTGTGTGTGTGTGTGTGACAATCTGCGTGTGCTACAGAATATAGCCGATGACTTGTTCGACATTTACGAATATATTAATTTAGTGACGAAGTTTGAATCTGTACCTACCGATTACGCATATTTTTTTCCTGAAAGAGAAGTGTGCGTCGTTCGAGATATTATAGCTGTTTGCGATCTCATCTAGATCTTTTTTTTTACCATTTTCTTCTTCAGTGATAAAATACTTTATGATGAAGGCAGGCTAGAAGTCGCAAAATGAGCTCAGTCAGTGAAGCGCCTTTAAGTACGGAAACAGATACATAGCGCATCTAGAGGACACCGGCTCTGCAATGTTGCTACTCTAGATCAGAAACTGGCGGCAGGTCGTGAACGCGCTAGCAGCGCTTCCTGGCGGAGAACGGCGTGAACGTGTGCAGCATCGACCTAGCGCGCTTTCTGGTGGCGAAGGCAGCAATCACAAGAGGAAGCACGGAGAGGGGAGCAGTGGTGGGGGTCATAGCGCGGCGCGCCAGATTACGATCAAACCTCCAGGCGACCGGCCGGCGTCTGGGGCGTCAAGGGGCCGTAATTAGCGGTAACGGGCCAAGAGATATCTGCGCTGCACACACAGAGCTTACACTCGGCTGCACGTCCACAGCTCGAGATTTCTGCGGATGCTGGGCAGGGTGTCACATTTAGAATATTAATTTCTAATACACTAAAACCCATTCTGAGTGTCTTAGAGGTTTCCGTATTTTCCTTTTTGATGTCTCGTTTTGTATTGCTGATAATTACTGCATGTTACTTGGAGGAGCAGGAGATTAGTGCTTAACGTACCACCGACAACGAGGTCATTAGAGACGGAGCACAAGCTCGAATTAGGGAAGGAATGGGAAGGAAATCGGCCTTGCCCCAGCAGTTGTATGTAGCGATTTAGGGAAATCACCGAAAATCTAAATCAGGATGGCCGGACACGAGTTTGAACCATCGTCCTCCCGAATGCAAGTCCAATGTGCTAGGCACCCTTTGTTTTCTCTGTCTTGAGTTTGTGAGACGAATAGTATAATTACAGTGTATAATAAACTAAGGATTGCCTTCGTCAGTCTGGAATCAGTATCTGAAATTCAACCACTTGGTTATGACGGGGGATGGCTGACATGTAGTCTTTGAACGGATTGAAATCTGGAGCGGGCAGATCTAGGGTTGCATTGTGTTAATGTCAGCTACGGCAAAGAGGCCAACGTAAAGCGCGAGTGTGGAGAACATCAGGCACCTAAACATAAGCTCCGGTGTCGCCTGTGCAAACACCTGCGCCGGGGATGTCTCGTGTCAGGCCTCGGAGACTGCACTAGAAGTAAAATTTGTTAACTGTGTAAATTTCTGCAGTTCTTCAATAACAATAGTAAGTGTCGATCAACAAACATACCTGATGTGAACAGCACGCTGGTGGAGAGCGCTTAGCTTTTCACGTACAGATTGATACTTTGTGAAATAAATGGTCAGAACTCATGATATCCTTGTGCAATAATTTCGTACCATTTCCCGTTGTACACTAAAATACGGGTCACTCAATTAGTAATGCAATAAATTTTTCTCAAAGCACCGTTGGTTTCATTGAGATTCTACACTACTGGCCATTAAAATTGCTACACCAAGAAGAAATGCAGATGATAAACGGATATTCACTGGACAAATATATTATACAAGAACTGACATGCGATTACATTTTCACGCGATTTGGATGCATAGATCTTGAGAAATCAGTACCGAGAACAATCACCTCTGGCCGTAATAACGGCCTTGATACTACTGGGCATTGAGTCAAACACAGCTTGGATGCTGTGTACAGGTACAGCTGGCCATGCAGCTTCAACACGATACCACAGTTCATCAAGAGTAGTGACTGGCGTATTGTGACGAGCTCGGTCACTATTGACCAGACGTTTTCAGTTGGTAAGAGATCTGTAGAATGTGCTGGCCTGGGCAGCAGTCGAACATTTTCTGTATCCAGAAAGGCCCGTACTGAACCTGCAACATGCGGTCGTGCATTATCCTTGTGCAATGTATGGTTTCGCAGGGATTGAATGAAGGATAGCGCCACGTGTCGTAACATGTCTGAAATGTAACGTCAACTGTTCAAAGTGCCGTCAATGTGAACAAGAGGTGATCAAGACGTGTAACCAATGGCACCCCATACCATCACGCCGGGTTATACGCCAATATGGCATGACGAATACGCGCTTCTGATGTGCGTTCACCGCGATGTCGCCAAATACGGATGCGACCACCACGATGCTGTAAACAGAACCTGGATTCATCCGAAAAAAATGACTTTTTTTCCATTCGTGCACCCAGGTTCGTCGTTCAGTACACCATCGCAGGCGCTCCTGCCTGTGATGCAGCGTCAAGGGTAAGCGCAGCCATGATCTCTGAGCTGATAGTCCATGCTGCTGCAAACGCCGTCCAACTGTTCGTGCAGATGGTTGTTGTCTTGCAAACGTCCCCATCTGTTGACTCAGGGATCGAGACGTGGCTGCACCATCCGTTACAGCCATGCGGATAAGATGCCTGTCATCTCGACTGCTAGTGATACGAGGACGTTGGGAGCCAGCACGGCGTTCCGTATTACCCTCCTAAATCCACCGATTCCATATTCTGCTAACAGTCACTGGATCTCGACCAACGCGAGCAGCAATGTCTCGATACGATAAACCGCAATCGCGATAGGCTACAATCCGACCTTTATCAAAGTCGGATACTTCATGGTACGTATTTCTCTTCCTTACACGAGGCATCACAATAACGTTTCACTAGGCAACGCCGGTCAACTGTTGTTTGTGTATGAGAAATCGGTTGGAAACATTCCTCATATCAGCACGTTGTAGGTGTCGCCACCGGCGCCAACCTTGTGTGATCATCATTTGTATATCACAGCATCTTCTTTCTGTCGGTTAAACTTCGCGTCTGTAGCACGTCATCTTCGTGGTGTAGCAATTTTAATGACCAGTAGTGTAATACGCCATATTAATCCCCACTCTTTTGGCTGTAAAACCCTATTTTTCTCCACAATATCCGTCCCAAGCGAGGGCCTCAAACCACGTTACTGGTAGTTGATGTATGCCAACATAGTGCAACTCTGCTGGTCGAACTCGGAACCAACGTCTTGCTGCGTCAGTAACTTCTCTATGATTCACATACTGCTTATCGTGGAGCGCATCGTTCATTGGACCAAACAGATGGAAGCCGGAAGGAGCGTGATCCGTGCTGTAGGGTGGATGAGGAAGAACAGTCCAATGAAGTTTTTGAACTCCTCCCGGGTACGCAATGTTGTGTGAAGCCTAATGTTGGCATAGAGAAGGAGGAGTTAGTTTGCATTGAGGATAGCACAATACACTTCAGAACTGATCGTTGCGCCATGAGGGAGGACATCAAACAGAATAGCTCCGAAGAGTCGCAGAAGACCGTCGCCATGACTTTACCGGCTAAGGGTGCAGCTTTGAACTTTTTCTTCGAAGAATAGGTGCTGTGGCGCCATTCCATGGATTGCCGTTTTGTTTCCGATTCGAAGTGATGAAACCATGTTTTGTTCAACAAAATATTGTCATGACCAGTCTTGTAACGCGCAAGCAATTCTGCACAGATGATAGGTCTTTTGTTGCTCTGTATGATCTTCTGTTAGGCGGGAGGAATCCACCTTTGAATACCCCAACTGGTGGACAAATGTTTCAGCACTACCAACGGAGACGTCGAGCTGAGCAGCGAGCTTTTTGATTCTGACCTGTTGATCACCTCCAATGAGAGTGTCCGCACGTTCCATGATGGCACGAGTCACAGATGTGTGCGGCCGATCGGCACGCAGAAGATTGGGCAGGTTTGGCGATCTCGTTGCGATGATGACAGACGCGTTGCCCAACGTCTCACTGTTCTTTTGTTCGCTGCCAGAGATACTGTAAGCGCCTATGAATATCTGCGACGCTCTGGTTTTCCGACAAAAGAAAGTCAATGGCCGCTCTCTGATTGGAATGCATCTCCGTTACAGAAGGTTTCGTAGAGCGTCACCACCTATCGGAACTTCATGAAACTATAGGAGCTGAAGCGGGAATGTTCCACAACAAATTCCGCATTTTTAACAGAAACTGGCCGAGACAAACAGTGTTGCATTGCTTACTGAACGCACCTTGTGCTTGAGACCTTATGGGGGTGGACATCTGCGTAAGACTCTCTTGTCTTTCTTCATTCCAGTATTTCCATAAGTTAATGCTATCGTCGATACCTTACTATCTATTGCCAATGTTTTATCTCCGTAACTACCACGTCAATCATCTCGTACATTCTAAAACAAAAAAAACAAAAAAACAAAAAAAACAGAGGCACAAATTGATATTCAAGCATGTATCGACGGAAAATGCAAAATTGTTAGCTCTGGCTACCGGTGACCGATTGTGGGACGCTGCAGCAACCCACCGCACAGCTGGTAAGGATATCCTGTCGATACCAGGGCATAAAGTCGTTCCGAATTTCATTCTGTGTACTCTGTAGGGCTGCAGCTATAGAGGCGCGTGAACAATGCACGCAGATATCGGCACTTGACAGACGACGTGTTGTTGGGCCCAGAGAAACTGGGATAATAGGAGAATCGCTCGACAGTTGAACAGGAGCTTAGCTACTATTTGACGATGTTGGCAGGAATGGGTGAATCGCAGTCGAGTACAGCATCAACAAGGAAACGGTCGACCTAGAGAGCGACAGAACGTGATGACCGATCAATCGTCACACATGCAATCAGAGCCCCGGATTCATCATTATCAACTATCTGACGTGCAAATGGTGCTTCTGTGACCATTAATACGTGGCTCACAGAAAGGGTTCTGAGCTCATTGCGCACCTAGCGCCAACTACCATTGGCGTCTGTACACAAACAAGCCCGTTTGTAGTGGTGTCTGGCACATTCGGCCTGGGATTGTCTTCTGTGATGAGTCCCGCTTCGAAATAAGCCCCAATTGGCAAGCGAAGACATGTCTGTCGCCCGCCATATGGTCCGACAACCACGAGTGACGATCTGGGGCGCCATTTCTTTCCTAGCAGGAACGCTTTGGTTGTCATCCATGGCACTCTGACAACATACAGGTATGTCGAAGATAACCTACTCCCCGTCTCGTTACCCTTCATGGCAAGCCGTCCTGGCTTTACAATTCCATCAATCAATGCCGAGCCGAATAACTGCTTGCATAAAGACCAGAGGTGAAACAACGCTTTATTGACTTGCTCTATTTGTGAAGTTCTTTCTCTTGAACAAATCATCTTAGTTTCCTGCACACTGCAATAATTTGTTTGTTGGTTGTCTGTACATGTATGTCATATCTGCCGATTTCCATCAAATTCGGATAATTCCTTCGTGATGCGTCTTTTTTTTCGTCTTTGAGCGTATACTATGTTTCATCTACACTCCTGGAAATGGAAAAAAGAACACATTGACACCGGTGTGTCAGACCCACCATACTTGCTCCGGACACTGCGAGAGGGCTGTACAAGCAATGATCACACGCACGGCACAGCGGACACACCAGGAACCGCGGTGTTGGCCGTCGAATGGCGCTAGCTGCGCAGCATTTGTACACCGCCGCCGTCAGTGTCAGCCAGTTTGCCGCGGCATACGGAGCTCCATCGCAGTCTTTAACACTGGTAGCATGCCGCGACAGCGTGGACGTGAACCGTATGTGCAGTTGACGGACTTTGAGCGAGGGCGTATAGTGGGCATGCGGGAGGCCGGGTGGACGTACCGCCGAATTGCTCAACACGTGGGGCGTGAGGTCTCCACAGTACATCGATGTTGTCGCCAGTGGTCGGCGGAAGGTGCACGTGCCCGTCGACCTGGGACCGGACCGCAGCGACGCACGGATGCACGCCAAGACCGTAGGATCCTACGCAGTGCCGTAGGGGACCGCACCGCCACTTCCCAGCAAATTAGGGACACTGTTGCTCCTGGGGTATCGGCGAGGACCATTCGCAACCGCCTCCATGAAGCTGGGCTACGGTCCCGCACACCGTTAGGCCGTCTTCCGCTCACGCCCCAACATCGTGCAGCCCGCCTCCAGTGGTGTCGCGACAGGCGTGAATGGAGGGACGAATGGAGACGTGTCGTCTTCAGCGATGAGAGTCGCTTCTGCCTCGGTGCCAATGATGGTCGTATGCGTGTTTGGCGCCGTGCAGGTGAGCGCCACAATCAGGACTGCATACGACCGAGGCACACAGGGCCAACACCCGGCATCATGGTGTGGGGAGCGATCTCCTACACTGGCCGTACACCACTGGTGATCGTCGAGGGGACACTGAATAGTGCACGGTACATCCAAACCGTCATCGAACCCATCGTTCTACCATTCCTAGACCGGCAAGGGAACTTGCTGTTCAAACAGGACAATGCACGTCCGCATGTATCCCGTGCCACCCAACGTGCTCTAGAAGGTGTAAGTCAACTACCCTGGCCAGCAAGATCTCCGGATCTGTCCCCCATTGAGCATGTTTGGGACTGGATGAAGCGTCGTCTCACGCGGTCTGCACGTCCAGCACGAACGCTGGTCCAACTGAGGCGCCAGGTGGAAATGGCATGGCAAGCCGTTCCACAGGACTACATCCAGCATCTCTACGATCGTCTCCATGGGAGAATAGCAGCCTGCATTGCTGCGAAAGGTGGATATACACTGTACTAGTGCCGACATTGTGCATGCTCTGTTGCCTGTGTCTATGTGCCTGTGGTTCTGTCAGTGTGATCATGTGATGTATCTGACCCCAGGAATGTGTCAATAAAGTTTCCCCTTCCTGGGACAATGAATTCACGGTGTTCTTATTTCAATTTCCAGGAGTGTATTTTTGTCTTTGCCTACTGCCTTTCCCCTCTATTTCATGATGGTTTTCTAAAGCCTCGCTTCGTCACCTTACTATTCTCTCTTCATTAAATAGCTGATATGCCTACTTAATTATTAACTTCCTTCAATACCACCGTATATTAAATGCTTCTAGTTTTTTCTCTGCGTTTTCCTTGCTCCACATTTCACAGCCATGGAATCCTATTCTCCAAAACTAGGCATTAACTACTTCTACATCTGTATTTAACACAACCACTGATCTTTCTTCGATGAAAGCTGTCTTAGACTGTGCCAAACTACTTCGGATACTTTTCTTGCTGCGTTCGTCCTGTGTATTTTTTGCTTCCCAGATTTCATTTATTCCGCTGGTGCCATCATCATTCCTGCGACGAGCAGGGTTTGTATGGATGACGAGCCTCTCCATCTTCTTCGGTTTTCCCCCCACCTATCGTCGTTACTATGGCCCAGTCTTCAGCACTCTTTCGTGTGCTTTCGTCCACTTCTCTTGCGTACTTTTCCCGTGTCCTCCTTCTTGACCTCTTGTTCTCCATTTTCGTCTCATGCTTCTTCCTGATCATTCTCGTCTCCCCTATTCTCTTCACATGTCCGTAAAATAGTCTTTTGTCCTCACTCTTCTCTTGTACGGGTTCCTCTTGTCTTATCTCATTTTTCCATTTTTGTTACACCCATCTGGTTCTAAAAACTTCATGTCACTTGTTCGCACATTACTTTTTTTTTTTCTTTTCAATGGTTCAAATGGCTCTGAGCACTATGGGACTTAACTTCTGAGGTCATCAGTCCCCTAGAACTTAGAACTACTTAAACCTAACTAACCTAAGGACATCACACACATCCATGCCCGAGGCAGGATTCGAACCTGCGACCGTAGCTGTCGCGCGGTTCCAGACTGTAGCGCCTAGAATCGCTCGGCCACACCGGTCGGCTTTTTTTTTCTTTTCCTTCACGACCCAGGTTTCTGCAGCGTAAGAGAGAACTGATATACCTACTGCCTCCTTACTTTTCTGAGGAATGTCTTTGTTGCATATCATTCCACTCACATTTCCAATTAAACTAACAGGTTGCCTTACTTTAACCCATCTTACCTCGACAACGGATAAGGATTATTGGATTAAAAAAGTCGTTTTGATTTTATATAACTTCGTGCATATTTTGAACCCATTCGTAAAAGTTTACAGTACAGAAGTGAAGCGCTTAAAAAATCTCCTAGCAAAGCATATTTTTTGGCACGGAAAATCCAAACGTAGCGAGAAATTTTCAAACGCTTAAAACGTATCATAGACCTAGGTCCGACACACCAGTAGACCAAATTTGTAGTCTCGGTCCTGTCCGGACTTACAGGGGTAAAATAGGCGAATACGTCCTGGACAGAGTTAGGGATAGAAAAGAAGGGAACTAGCTTTTCGACTTATCTGCAGCTGCAAAGTCATTCAGATTGACATCTTGGCAGATTCGTGTAATACAACGCGTCGTGTCAGGTGAAGTAACATGATACTTGCTGTCGTGTCGTATAACGTGACATGTGTCATCAAGTCATCCAACATAGCATTTGTCATGTAGTGTAGTATAACACAACGTTTCATTAAAGTTTAGGATGACTTTTTTTTGCGCGTCAATCCGAATGGTGCACAAAACAACTGTGCATCAATTTCTGGACATGTAAAACTGTTTGCAAAAGGTTCGCCTTTCATACCTTCCTTAATATAGGCCTACTGTAACATAACTACAGTAAGGTGTTCGAATTGCTATACAAATGGCTGTTGGTCCTGGATAAACCAAATAATTTTCACGCCCTGTTCCTAGCTCAGGTGGGAGCCTAGCACCAAGACCTCCCAAACCGTGATTCTGCCCACGGCCTTTTCAGACATATATTTGTTCTTACTCTTATTTTTCTCAGAATTTCGAACATTTTGCACCATTTTACACTTCCGATAGCATTGTATAGGTCGACAAATCCTATGAGCGTTTCTTGATTTTTCTTCAGTCTTGCCTAATTTCCTTCTCAGTCCATACTTTACGTTGAATGCATTCAACGCTTTTACTTAGCCCCAGCTGAATTTCCATTCCGACACTTAATGACTAAAATATTCTGCTCTCCATTTCATTGAAATGTCTTTGATGCAGTCCAAGGCTTCTGTACTCTGCTTCACACCATATTCTTTTTTCATCTGAATTTCAGCCTAGTGCTCATTCCAACAAGTTTATGATGTGAAAATATCAGCGCACACTCCGCTGCAGAGTGAAAATCTCATTCTGGAAGTTTATGATGTGATTCTCCATGCGAGTCCGCCTCCTGTATCCAGGCATGACACAGTTCCGCTGATATATTCCCCTACCTCGCGGCGTTTTCCAGCTGATTTTCTCCAGTGTATTTTGAAGATGGTTATCACAGCCTGTGCTAATCTGTCGACATAATTCTAGAAACTTCCCACCCATCTTTTTTGCTTTTCAGGTCCATATTCTCCAGTAACTATACCTTCTATCATAACATATTATTTAGCTGTGGTATGTCATGCAAGTAAACAATATTTGTAGTTCTATTCACTGTTTGGGTTTGATATAGGTCACCACTCTGCTCATAAAATTTGAAACCAATTTAATTAAATCACCACACATATTGGTTAGTAATGGAGTGGACGACGAAAAAATTTTTCACTGCGTTTTGTATACTTCAGTCTGCAAACAATTAGCTAACAACATCAAGAGTACCATCCATTAATTTATTAGTTTCCGTAAACGAGACTTTTCCCAAGTAGGTGCTACATAATGTTTCGTTTCGGAATTTTGGGTACGCTGCTCACGCCGTCTAAGCAACATTTTTTTGAGACAGAGCTTACTTCGAAGCCCCTTTAATTAATTTTCGTTATTGCATAGGTTCTGACCTGAAAATACATTGTAAACGAATGTCGTACACATATTAATTAATTGTCTGTTTGTGACTGGGCGAGATAATCCAGAAACAATTTGCTTTTTACTGTTGGCGGAGGTTCAGTTTTCAGATGAGCTTTATAGAGCTGTCTCTTAAACGAAACACGTCTTCATAAACTTTATTTCTTCGTGTGCTTCCAGAGAGCTACTAGAGCGCGTCACAGATATTTAAAACACTAGAGATGTTTGGCGTAGGACGCTAGATCGACGATGATTTAATTGAGTGATAAGTTATAATTTGTGAAATAATAATTTGCGAAATAAAATTTTAAAATGCAAAAGTCTGGAGTTCAATACCCAGTCAGTCCAAAGATTTTTCTGCGATGTTTCTCCTTTGGCGTTGATTTGACACCGATAAAAACGGCAACCTTGTTTCGGAATCCACGTTCAACAGAGGGCTCCCACTAATTGACTGGTAAGCTAGATCAAAGGACAGTTGATGCATACCACGTCCAACATGTCTGTAGCTACTAAAACACTTTAACGTTCAAACCAATTTTCAGACTGCTGACAGGTTTACCTTCCTTACACATTTTACCTATGTGTTAGCTTCCCAATTTCTGTATGATACGGAGCGCCCTCATTTACGAGGGATATTCGGAAAGTAAGATCTGATTTGACCCGGAATGGAAACTACTGGGAAAATCTGATGAAGCTCTGCACAGATGTGTTGGACAGAGTCTGTAGTATGGCCGTCGATCGCGTGACGTCTCTCTTTTCAGTTCTGAGCACATAGAGAAGACGTAGAGATGCCTACAACAACAGTGTCTCCTGTCAAGTATATGGATCTGGTGAGAGATTTCGCCTGAAGCTATGCAGCCCACATAATATAAATGTCATGCATTGTTTTCTTCAATACAAATGTCAGCCGCATTCTGCAGAGGCAATGAACATGCTCCTGCAGCGTTTTCGATGGCAAGTATTTGATCACCCAAAATACAGCCCTTAGTTGGCTCCCTCTGCGTTTCGTCTTTGCTCACATTAACCGCTGGCTACGAAGACAACATTTTGACACAGACAACGAGCTGTAGACTAGTGTAGATAATTGGCGGGAAGCGCAGGCGTCTGCTTTCTGTGACGAGGATACTGGAAAGTTTGTACAACGCTTCGATAAATGTCTAAGTCGCAGTGGCGACTGTTTAGAGGGGCAGCTGGAAGGTGTGGTTAACTGTTGCAAATAAAAATTTTTGAGCCCTCGTAATACGCAGGGTAGTCAGAAATAGTCTGAAATGCTTGTAAGGATGTTGCATGAGATGCTGTGCTCAGAAAAAACTGCTAAGTAAAAAATCAATAAGATGCGCCTTTTCCGAGTAATTTAGCATTGGAGTTAGCCAGTCAGTCCGTTGCACACGCAAATTCAAGCAGCTTTCCAGAGACGGTGTCACCAAACATGTTCTTCGTTCGGTTTTCCAACAAATTTATCACTTCCGAAAAAGGCACATTTTAACTTGTAATGAGCATTTGAACAAAATGTAACTCACGACTTGACTGGCTAAGTTCGAAGTTAAATAACTCTGAGACAGCGCAACGGTCGAATTTTTTCCTCAACAATTATCTCTTAACAAAACCTGCTCTGTAACAGCCTTACAACATTCTCACATTGTTTCTGACCACTCTGTTTAAATACGACCTCTACAAATCCAGGAGTTTGAGAAAATTAAATCAGCTTTTTGTCTGAATCACAGTAATTTTTCTTCATCTGTATACACCACTGACTTACTACCACATTTATTTTAACTCCTATTCATTTTATCGAAACATGTGTGCCAAATTACTGATGTATTCTGAACAGTTTCCTATACATTTTAATTATTAAGTGCACTTCCTGACAGACACGTGAAGCACTCGCAAGAGGAGGAGAAAACGAAATGAAACGGGCTGAGAGGGTATATGATGTTATTTCCGTGCTCACAACATCGAGTCAAATTTACAAAGAACTAGTCAGTAGGGGGCCCACTAATCAGTATGACGTTACACCCTTATGGATTGGATGCATGCACTGATTCGGGTGGGAAGTCTGACATAAAGCCGTTGCAACATCACCTGAAGTATGCTGGTCCACAGCTGTTGCAAGTGCCTTTGGATAATTTTACTGGGAAGGAGTTGACGTCCGATCTTCTACCGTGCATGTTCTATCGGGGACAAATCTGGGTATCTTGCAGACCAGGGCAGGTTCGAGAATATTTTTTGCCACAAACGAAGCAAAACAATCTAAAGCCGAGGAAAAGAAATAATAATAAATCAACAAAAATGGTTCAAATGGCTCTGAGCACTATGGGACTCAACTGCTGTGGTCATAAGTCCCCTAGAACTTAGAACTACTTAAACCTAACTAACCTAAGGACATCACACACATCCATGCCCGAGGCAGGATTCGAACCTGCGACCGTAGAGGTCGTGCGGTTCCAGACTGTAGCGCCTTTAACCGCTCGGCCACTTCGGCCGGCAATAAATCAACAATAAAGCTGACAATTTACAAAATCAAATACATCCAAACTACCAATTAAAATAATTATAGATAATGAAATTGAATCTAATCTACCATTTTCAACCCCCTCCCCTCTCTTCCCTCGTACATGTCAGTTCTCGCTAGTACACTGAGCAACAGAGTTAAGAGATCAGTTTTTCGAAACCTCGTACATGCCTCCCATTGCGACGCGTAAGTTTGAAATTCGGCTTAAAGGTACCTACAATCTTCCTCTGTAATGATGAAAATGCGTGACGCTTGGGGACGATTCGAAAAGCAAGGAGTCGACACAGGCGAAAAAATGGTTACAACTCGGAAACTCATGTGAGCTCTTAAGTGTGTTAATGACGTCACACTGGCACCACATTCACCACCATTCTGTCCAGCGCCACCTTGGGCGTCTCACACGACGAGAAGGTCGTGGCAGCCCCTCTTACCGACATTTCACCCCTTCTTTTGCGGTGGAGTCCCGACCGTGACATCCAGCGTTCAAAAGACGCGTTTTATTATAGCTGGCCGAGAAAAACATTTCAGACGCTCAGAATGGACAAGAAAAGACGTCTGGAGATGGCACAAAGGGCCTCAATGAAACCACCTCTTTCCCTGGGGCGTTGATACATTTCGCACTGCAATTAGCAACAGGAAAATGTTCTTGACTACCTTTGACATTGCTGACACAATCAGACGTCTCAAACGTTCTCTGAGGCCATTATGGGGGTGCATCCCCGTTGAACGTGGTCGCATCCCTCTGTAGTACAAAGCGATCGCAATTTTTGCTCTGGTGTGAAGGATGGAACGACTAGAGACCTTTCAAAACCATTCAACGAAATCTAAACGTGATCCGAAGCGGCAAAGGTTGCTTACGCTTTTTCAACCCTCCTGTTCACGCTCTAGTGAGGCGTGATCATGGAGGGGTTTGGCATTAACGTCTGTATGAACAAAACGGCGAAACGTCCCTATAAGACCCCATTTCGACAACACCCTCGGTGCAACTCGCGCACCTTCGTTGAGGACGTTAAAAATGTACCTTCAGAAATGTCGACCCCAAATCAGGCTGGCGGCTGCTGTACCGCCTGAGGTTTAGCCAACCCCTTCGACACACTTTGGGCGGAGTTTGCCTACCTTCAGGCACTAGAACGGCCACCAGGTTGGTGTCAAAGTTTCTGACAGTTACATTTGTAACGTGCCACGGAGTTGCATGGGTGGCACTAAGTGTGTTGTAGAACTGGGGGCTTTGGAGGGACGCTTTGACGTTTTGTTCACACAGATGTTGTGCTGAACCTCTCCTTGATAATGCACACGATGGCGGAAACAGGAGGGCTGAGAAAGCATGCCTACCTTTTGCTGCTTCGGATCACATACAAATTTTGTTGAATGATTTTGAATTGTCTACAATGGTTCCAGCCTGTACGCAAGAGCAAAAATTACGGTCATGCTGAACTCCAAAGGAGTTCAATGTTGATACAGCCCTACAATGTCCTTAGAGAAGTGTTGACGCGTCCTAGGGTGTCAGCCAAAGGTTGTCAAGAACATTTTCATGTGACTCATTACACTGAGAACTACCATTTTTAACCGCAAAATATTTGGCAATCAACGCCCCGGGGAAAAGTGTGGTTTCATTGACGTCGTTTATGCCACTTGATGGTGACTTCCGGTGTCGATTCTGAGCGGAGATGTCTCATAAATGTTGGCCACCCAGGAGAAAACCGCGTGATTTCAACTCTGGGTGTCACGATTCGAACGTCTATCGCAAAGACTCAAAAGAAGAGGTGAAATATGGCAAAGGGGGGCTGTGAAGATCTTGTTGTCTGTGACACGTTCGTGGTGGCGTGACGCAGAATTGTGGTAAAATTTGGCTCCTTTGTGTCATCATTAACTCACCTTACAGCTCGAGTGAACTTCTGAGCTGCAGCCTTTCTTTCGCATGTGTTTGGAGCGTCGCCGAACCCGAAGGTAATGTCACAGGGCGCCACGTTATTACACAATTACAGAGGAAGGTTGTAGGTTCCTTTGAGCCAAATTTCAGACATGCGTCGCACTGGGAGCCAATTATGGGATTTCGAAAAGTTTTGTTTCGCAGTGTAACTGATATTGCACTTCGGCCACCGTGGCGCCCTCCTTAGCTTGGTGCCCCAAATGGCCCCACTAACTGTGATGCCGGCCGGTGTGGCCGAGCGGTTCTAGGCGCTACAGTCTGGAAATGCGCGACCGCTACGGTCGCAGGTTCGAATCCTGCCTCGGGCATGGATGTGTGTGATGTCCTTAGCTTAGTTAGGTTTAAGTAGTTCTAAGTTCTAGGCGACTGATGACCTCAGAAGTTAAGTCGCATAGTGCTCAGAGCCATTTGAACCATTTGAACTAACTGTGATACGCCCTGTACAGAAATCGTACAATTGTGATGAAACCCTTGTGCATAGGGCACATACGGTGTCGGATGGAGAGAATTTGCCTACGGAACTTGCACATTTAAGGACGGTGTTCAGAGACAATGGATACTCGGCCAAGCAAATTAACAGGGCCTTCTCAACTAAAGCCAGAAATCGGGAAGTGGATAAAGAGGAGAGTGCAACAACCCAGTCCATAGCTTTTCTTCCCTTTGTTGGAAATATATAGCGAGGATTCTTAATAATTTTCATGTGAAAGTTTTCTGATCTGCTGTGATCAGTGTAAGATGATTTGTTACTGCGGAACGCGGGAATTTATAAAATACCGTGTGAATGTGGTATGGCCCATATAGGACAGACAACGCATACAGTGGAAGAGCGTTGTACGGAACATCAACGGTGCACTCGCCTACTTCAGCCCAGTAAGTCTGCAGTTGCGGATGTCCAACGGACATTCAATGGAGTATGACAAAACTTCGATTTTGGCCACAGCCACAATCTTTTGGGACTTCAGTGTCAAAGAATCCGTTGAAATATGCATTGCGGAAAATCTAATGAACCGTGACAGTGGTTACCAACTGAATAAAGGGTGGAATCCCGTCTTCTCCGAAATCTGCTCGAGACGAAGACGCCAGAGGACTTTGATAGCTGCGGCCAGCGACAATACCGACGGCAGCTGAGTCTTGCAGTGCCGCTGGGCGTTGTGGTCCTTCTGTCTCCGCGACTTCAACGCACGCGCGGTAGTACCATCAGCGCACTATAGAAGACGGAGCGGAGAAAGTCTTCGTCAGTCCTCGTTCGGCTCACCTGAAGATGGCTGGCAATTGTCCAGCAGAAATATCGCGGAATGAAATTTATGACGACCGGCTGCAATCCCGAAATCTCTTTGAACAGTTGATTCGCCAGGAAAATTATAAATTTTACAATATATTCGTTATGTTTTATTTAATAGTATCTAATAAAAATAATTTTCATAGTCAGTTTACCACAGTGTAAGTGGAATTTATATTAACACTATGAAAAAGCGGATAAAGTACCGAAATTGAACTTTAAGAAAATTTGGTTAAGAACTGAGCTTTACTACCTGGATGTAAAGTTGACTGATCTGTTGCAAATATTAGACACGAATTATGTTGTTGAATATATCAAAATTTTATGTACACATATGAAAAATATTATTAGAAACGAGCAGCAGTCACTGCCAAGGTACACAGTTCCTATGAAAAGAGTCATTAACAAAATTGATATTAATTTCACGGAGAAAAGACAAACTTTATAGAAAAAAGAATTAAAACACAGACAGCATCAACCAAACCTAAACCTCACCAACTTTAAAGAGCTCATAGTATCCAGCAAGAAATCTTGGCCTACCTCAGTCATGAAGTACAGATTGGTTCAGAACACAATATTAAGTTGAGTTCAATGCTTAATTGTGTGAATCAAATCCACCTTAGCTTCACACAACATTTAAAAGACATCAACGCCATTAAATCAGTTTCTCATATTATTGGCTATGAAGCTTCAATATAGACAAGCTGTCCCATAGAATACAAGCGAAAGTTGCCAACAGTAAGTCTCTACAACGAACACCACGAACAGAAAATGCAAAGAACATAAACGCAAGTATGCAGCTGTTCCAGTTGAAAACCCAGTTTCATATCAAACTGTCAACCTATTCAAAAATAAGAATTTCAACGTTAGTCTTTTTTTTTCAAAAATAACAAACTTCAACGAACACACGCTCAACACCTAAGTCCCCAAAAAAAGATCATAAATTTATAAACTGAAGTCTACTAACTATTCCAAATTAGGCAGTGGCCACAGTAGTAGACGGTTTGGAACAAGATTTAAGGAACACGTTGATGCCTTACCAGATTAAGCAGCTGAGCTGTCGATGCACACGTGTAACATCACACGTCTCCTGGCTGTCACGTAACTCCACCTCGTTAGCTTTATGCAACGTTTTCGCCTTTCTTTCTTTTTCTTTCTCGTTTTTTTTATGGCGTATGTAATATTTCTTTCTACTTTTGATGTCATTCATAGCTGTTATTCTCTCAGCAACTGTAGTATATATTTCAGAATAAAATCCAGCTGTTAGTTATACACTTATTTTTATTTCGCTTTCCGGCTTCCACAGATTAACACGTCATGGTATCATCCTTCTATGAACAAGATGTTGACAAATGCTAAATTAATATTAAGTAAGTTATTGTAACACGCTTCTTATACTGTACATAGATGTATGGGCAAGTTCTATTGCTTTATAAAACCGCAAATTTTGTATGCTTCTAAAAGTAGATTAATCTGTTGAAACCGGTAAAACAAAATAAAAATTGTGCAACCGACGCTTAAAATTTATTCTTAAATATTTTTTATTTATGTTTTATGTTTAGTAGTTGCAGGGGCAGCAGTCTGGATGATTGACTGATCTGGCCTTGTAACACTAACCAAAACGGCCTTCCTGTGCTGCTACTGCGAACGGCTGAAAGCAAGGGGAAACTACAGCCGTAATTTTTCCCGAGGGCATGCAGCTTTACTGTATGGTTAAATGATGATGGCGTCCTCCTGGGTAAAATATTCCGGAGGTAAAATAGTCCCCCATTCGGATCTCCGGGTGGGGACTACTCAAGAGGACGTCGTTATCAGGAGATAGAAAACTGACGTTCTACGGATCGGGGCGTTGAATGCCAGATCCCTTAATTGGGCAGGTAAGTTAGAAAATTGAAAAAGGGAAATGGATAGGTTAAAGTTAGATATAGTGGGAATTAGTGAAGTTCGGTGGCAGGAGGAACAAGACTTCTGCTCAGGTGAATACAGGGTTATAAATACAAAATCAAATACGGGTAATGAAGGAGTAGGTTTAATAATGAATTAAAATAGGAGTGCGGGTAAGCTACTACAAACAGCATAGTGAACGCATTATTGTGGCCAAGATAGACACGAAGCCCACGCTTGCTACAGTAGTACAAGTTTATATGCCAACTAGCTCTGCAGATGAAGAGATTGATGAAATGTATGATCAGATAAAAGCAATTATTCAGATAGTGAAGGGAGACGAAAACTTAATAATCATGGGTGACTGGAATTCGATAGTAGGAAAAGGAAGAGAAAGAAATGTAGTAGGTGAATATGGAATGGGGGTGAGAAATGAAAGACGAAACCGACTGGTAGAATTTTGCACACGGCATAACTTAATCATAGCTAACACTTGGTTCAAGAATCATAAAAGAAGGTTGTATACATGGAAGAAGCCTGGAGATACTGACAGGTTTCAAATAGATTATATAATGGTCAGACAGAGATTTAGGAATCAGGTTTTAAATTGTAAGACATTTCCAGGGGCAGATGTGGACTCCGACCGCAATCTGCTGGTTATGAACTGTACATTAAAACTAAAGAAACTGCAATAAGGAGATGGGACCTGGATAAACTTAGAGAACCAGAGGTAGTATAGAGTTTCAGGGAGAGCATTAGGGAACGATTGACAACAATGGGGGAAAGAAATGTAGTAGAAGAAGAATGGGTAGCTTTGAGAGAGGAAATACTGAAGGCAGCAGAGGATCAAGTAGGCATAAAGACGAGGGCTAATAGAAATCCTTGGGTAACAGAAGAGATACTGAATTTAATTGATGAAAGGAGAAAATACAAAAATGCAGTAAATGAAGCAGGCAAAAAGGAATACAAACGTCTCAAAAATGAGATTGACAGGAAGTGCAAAATAGCTAAGCAGGGATGGCTAGAGGACAAATGTAAGGCTGTAGAGGCGTATATAACTAGGGGTAAGATAGAAACTGCCTACAGGAAAATTAAAGAGACCTTTGAGGAAAGGGAACCACTTGCATGAATATAAAGAGCTCAGATGGAAACCCAGTTCTACGCAAAGAAGGGAAAGTAGAAAGGTGGAAGGAGTATATAGAGGCTCTATACAAGGGCGATGCTCTTAAGGACAATATTATTGAAATGGAAGAGGATGTAGATGAGGATGGAATGGGAGATATGATACTGCATGAAGAGTTTGACAGGGCACTGAAAGGCCTGAGCCGAAACAAGTCCCCGGGAGTAGACAGCATTCCATTAGAACTTCTAATAGCCTTGGGAGAGCCAACCCTGACGAAACTCTACCATCTGGTGAGCAAGATGTATGAGACAGGCGAAATGCCCTCAGACGTCAAAAAGAATATAATAATTCCAATCCCGAAGAAAGCAGGGGTTGACAGATGTGAAAATTACCGAACTATCAGTTTAATAAGCCACGGCTGCAAAATGCTAACACGAATTCTTTACAGACGAGTGCAAATCTGGTAGAAGCCGACCTCGGGGAAGATCAGTTTGGATTCCGTAGAAATGTTGGAACACGTGAGTCAACACTGACCCTACGACTTATCTTAGAAAATAGATTAAGGAAAGGCAAACCTACGTTTTTAGCATTTGTAGACTAAGAGAAAGCTTTTGACAATGTTGACTGGAATACTCTCTTTTAAATTCTGAAGGTGGCAGGGGTAAAATACAGGGAATGAAAGGCTATTTACAATTTGTACAGAAACCAGATGGCAGTTGTAAGAGTCGAGGGGCGTGAAACGGAAGCAGTGGTTGGGAAGGGACTGAGACAGTGTTGTAGCCTACCCCCAATGTTATTAAATCTGTATATTGAGCAAGCAGTAAAGGAAACAAAAGAAAAGTTTGGAGTAGGAATTAAAATCCATGGAGGAGAAATTAAAACTTTGAGGTTCGCCGATGACATTGTAATTCTGTCAGAGACAGCAAAGGACCTGGAAGAGCAGCTGAACGGAATGGACAGTGTCTTGAGAGAAGGATATAAGATGAACATCAACAAAAGCAAAACGAGGATAATGGAATGTAGTCGAATTAAGTCGGGTGATGCTGAGGGAATTAGATTAGGAAATGAGACACTTAGAGTAGTAAAGGAGTTTTGCTATTTGGGGAGCAAAGTAACTGATGACGATCGAAGTAGAGAGGATATAAAATGTAGACTGGCAATGGCAAGGAAAGTGTTTCTGAAGAAGAGAAATTTGTTAACACCGAGTATAGATTTAAGTGTCAGGAAATCGTTTCCGAAAGTATTTGTATGGAGTGTAGCCATGTATGGAAGTGAAACGTGGACGATAAATAGTTTAGACAAAAAGAAAATAGAAGCTTTCGAAATGTGGTGCTACAAAAGAAAATCTAAAAGTTAGAGGGTGGATCACATAACTGATGAGGAGGTACTGAATAGAATTGGAGAGAAGAGAAATTTGTGGCACAACTTGACTAGAAGAAGGGATCGGTTGGTAGGACATATTCTGAGGCATCAAGGGATCACCAATTTAGTATTGGAGGGCAACGCGAAGGGTAAGAATCTTTGAGGGGACCAAGAGATGAATACACTAAGCAGATTCAGAAGGATGTGGGTTGCAGTAGGTACTGGGAGATGAAGCTTTCACAGGATAGAGTAGCATGGAGAGCTGCATCCATCCAGTCTCTGGAATGAAGACCACAACAACAACAAGCACAAACCAACATACCATAGCCACCAAAATAACGAAAAGATGTCTTCTATCAGTCTCAGTGGCAGTAGAAAAAAGTTGCATGGGTCTTGCCGGAAATAAAAGTACAGATTTCACACGTTGTCGAATAGGGTGGCACAATGAGATTAACATTTCTTACTTGACCAAATTCTGACTGAGTAAACAGATTTTACCAACATTACTTTCCTAAATAATGTCCAAAAGGTCCTCCCATCACTTACACAAACTAAACATTGCTGTCATCCATCTTCTTTCCGCATATTCAGTGCTGGGTTTGCTCAACACACCACAATGGAATACAACAGACATCTGTATGTCACTCGTAGTTAGACACAAAAGAATCACAATTAATCTCTCACATAATTCTTGGCTGCTCAGTAGAATTCGTCATATTAATACTCATTTGTTAGACAGAATGTAACATTTTAGAAGATCTTTCAAGTTAGTTTCATTTATCAAAGACACATTTTAGTATGCCTGCGTACTTTATATATCTTCTGTAATTTAATGATTTAGTAAATTAGCATCTTTGGAACTATTTTTGTTTTGTTTACGTTACCCATGAGAAGCTGAGCTATATTTTGTGAATGTCTACTGTGTGGTGGCCATATAGTTACGTACAATGGCACGTACTACAGTGAAGAGCCAAAGAAACTGGTACACCTGCCTAATAGCGTGTAGGGCAGAAGTGCGGCAACACGACGTGGCGTGTACTCGATGAATGTTTAAGTAGTGCTGAGGGGGGGGGGGGGGGATTGATGCCATGAATCCTGCAGGGCTGTCCAAAAATCCGTAAGTGTACGACGGGATGGAGATCTCTTCCGAACAGCACGTTGGAAGTCATACCAGATATGCTCGATAATGTTCATGTCTGGGGAGTTTGGTGGCCAGCGGAAGTGTTTAAACTCAGTAGAATGTTCCTGCAACCACTCTGTAGCAATTCTGGACATGAGGGGTGTCGCATCGTTCTGATGGAATAACCCAAGTCCGTCGGAATGCACAATGGACGTGAATGGATCCAGGTGATCAGACAGGATGCTTACGTACGTATCACCGGTCAGAGTCGTACCTAGACGTATCAGGGGTCTCATGTCACTCCAACTGCACACACCCCACACCATTACAGAGCCTCCACCAGCTTGAACAGTCACCTGCTGACACGCAGGCTCCATGGATTCACGTGGTGCCTCCATACCCGTACACGTCCATCCGCTCAATACCAGGCAACATGTTTCCAGTCATCTGTAGTCCAGTGTCGGTGTTGACGGGTCCAGGCGATGCGCAAAGCTTTGTGTCGTGCAGTCATCAAGGGTACACGAGTGGGCCTTCGGCTCCGAAAGCCCATATCGATGATATTTAGTTGAATGGTTCGCAAGCTGACACTTGTTGATGGCCCAGCATTGAAACCTGCAGCAATTTGAGTGAGGGTTACACTTCTGTCACGCTGTGTGATTCTCTTCAGTCGTCGTTGGTCCCGTTCCTGGCAGGATCCTTCTCCGGCCGCAGCGATGTCTGAGATCTGGTGTTTTACCGGATTCTTGATATTAACGGTACACTCGTGAAATGGTCGTACAAGAGAATCCCCACTTCATCGCTGCCTCTTAGATGCTGTGCCCCGTCGCTCTTGCGCCGACTGTAACACCACGTTCAAACTCACTTAAATCATGATAACCTGCCATTGTAGCAGCAGCAAGCGATCTAACAGCTGCGGCATGCAGTTGTCTTATATAGTCGTTGCCGACCGTAGCGCCGTCTTCTGCCTGTTTATGTATCTCCGTATTCGAATACGCGTGCCTATACCAGTTTCCTTGGCGCTAATTATTAGTGAATTGTACAGTACATAATCAGCGCACTGGAAAGACAGCGAAATTTAGAAAGGCAAGATACAAGACGTCCGATGAATATGTTACTGACGGACATGCTGTGCCGTATCGCGAAACGATATGTCGCGTCACGCTCTGAACTGTAATCATCTTTGACCAGAGGGCGTGGCTGGCGGTCTGATATGCCGCGCCAATAGAGCTCTCTTGAGTTCCGGCGGTGGGACAGTGAGGCTGGCCGAGGGGTAGAGTGGGGAGTGGCGTCACAATTTCACTGGACGTTGGCTCGAGCGGCCTCATAACCTGGGTCCGTGGTTCGTCTCTGAAATCCTTCCCAGTGAGAGCGTGACGTGGCGTGCTGGCAGTAGCGACTGGGACGGAACAGAGTGGAGTCGGCTGGGCGGAGTAAGCTGCCTGAAGTTTATCGCCGTAGTAGCGTTCTTGTGCACAGCGGCTAGAAGAGAGGGAGTCCTACCGTGGCGGGAAGCAGCTCTCGTACCGACGTCAACTTGTGCTACGACGGGCGAGCACCTTTTGGAACTTTCCCAGTGATTAACTTCGTTGTATCGCACGTTGTGGTCTTGGTGTTCTGCTCGTCGTGTTGCTGACTGGTATAAATTTCTTTTCCGGGGATGGACAAGCACGTTTTAGATTGTTAAATTTGTATGCGAGGAAGTTCAGCCTCCCTTAAAATGTATTTCCAGTTTCTCTAGTTGTTCTTTAAGAACTATTCGCTTTTAAGTTTTGTATTTCATAAAATATTTCCCACTTGTGCTTAGTCTATTTAAACTATTTAATATGTGTTACTTCTGAAATAGGATGAATAAATTGTGCGCACTTTGTGTCTGTTAACAGGAGCGGTCATACTTTCTTGGTTCTGTAGCTGGAGGTACTGTAGGGTCCTAGTTTTCTTAATACCGTTTTGTTTTCTGCATTTTCATTCGAGTTGTTCGGATTTAGCTCACCTTGTTAAAGAATTTGGTCCTTACTTAATTCAAAACATTTGTTCTAATTCTGTAACTTGAGCGCCTGTGTGTTTGTCATCTAACTTTTGTCTCTAGAATTACTATTTAAATTAATTCAGGCTCAGGCCTGTATTTCAAGCGTGAGTGCGTTTGTAATCATTGAAGTTGCTTAGGTTTGAATCGCATTTATTCTAATAAATGTGTGGGGAACAATGCGTCTGTTAAACTTCTATCTGTAGAGTTTTGTTTTCAGTTAATTCAGACCCAGGCCTCTATTTCAAGTTCTGTCGAATCTGTGTTCATTGAAACCGCTGGCGTATAAAATTAGTTTGGACTATCTATTTTGTGCACTTCAAATTCGTTGAGTAATTTCAAGCAAGTGTTCTAACTCTTATTTGAGTGCATGTGCGTAATCCAAAATTTTTGATACAGTTGCTATTAATTTTTGTGCGCATTTAATCTGCCTTCTGAACTGATTGATAGTTTGGTTAAGGAATGTAGCCTACCTGCCGTTTGAACGTTTGTGATTGTAAAAAATTTTTTGTATCGATTATAATCAAGCGTAATCCAATTTATTTTTAAAATAAAGGCTCTTGTGACCAGTCACAGAGTGTACAGTGTTAATTTGATCGGTGATTATTACGCGCATTTCAAGGTTGTTTTACGTCTGCGTTTTAGAAACAGATGGTGTCTAAGTACCTTGAGCTTTCTAGCATGTGAAACGTCCCGATTAACCGGTGGCACCGGAGTTGAATCCTATTCTTTTGAACTTCAGTGACTTTTTTAATTGCAATGTTGATTTCTACATTGTCAGGGAATTTGGCGATTGTTATAAAGTATATTAAATATTTGAGTCACGAATAATGTGCAAGCCCTGTTTCCCCCGTCCTTCCGTTCCCAATGCAATTCACATACATCGTATATTAACCAACAAATATTGTCATATGCTTACTAAACTTTAAACGACTGAAAATGCACAAGTCAGCATCCGAATGACGTCACAGGTTGCTTTCTTCCAGTGTCGGAACGTCACAGAGAGATTCGACGTATACGAGACATTTCAAGTATACCCTGAAGCTAAATTTTAAAGTGTTGGATTCCAGTGATCGGGCACCATGCAACTGGACCGACGCATCTGACCTACCGATTGAAACTATTTGAGAGGGGATAGTAAGACCCAGTCAACTGCAGAACGGTTCTTTTCGAGCAAAACCCAACGAGCTGAGAATGGAAAACAGTGACTCCCAGCTGAGTTATTTGAAACAGGATTTCCACTTCTGATATTTTTCCTTTTTCTTTTATCATCAAGCTTTCGACTGATTTGATGCGACCAGCCACGAATTCCTCGCCTATTCCAACCTCTTCATCCCACAGTAACACTTGTACCCTACATCCTCAATTATTTGTTGAATATATTCCAATCTCTGTCTTCCCCTGCAGTTCCCTCTACTACTACTGAAGTAGCCTTGTATCACCTGTGCTATCAGTGCCTCTTCTTCTTGTCTCTGTTTCTCGTATGTTCCTTTCCTCGCTGATTCTGTGGAGAACCTCTTTATTTCTTGTCTTACCAGTCCACGTAATTTTCAACATTCTTCTGTAGCACTACATCTCAAATGCTTCAAATCTCTGCCGTTTCCGTTTCACCACACTCTATGATTTACTTCCATGCAATGCTGTCTCCAAACGTTTAGTATCTGAAATTTCTGTCCCAAATTACGGCATTTGCCTTACAATAATGAAAAACCTTCCAAAAACCTCTGTTTGTACCGGGGAATTGGAGCTATTATTGTTTATGGGACTCATTTTGTAAAAGAGATAGATGAGGAGATGTTGTGCATTGTACAACATGAAAATTAGTGTGTGTGTGTGTGTGTGTGTGTGTGTGTGTGTGTGTGTCTGTGTGTATTATTGTTTATGGTACTATTTTTGTAAGTGAATACATGAGAGGATGCTGTTCATTGTACAAGATAAATATAAATAAGTATGTATGTGTGTGTGTGTGTGTGTGTGTGTGTGTGTATGTGTGTGTGTGCGTGGTCGAGTGAGTGAGACCTTGATACCCAGTACTGGAGGCGCAGGTTATTCGGATAAGTTGTGACAGTATGAAGATTGAAAGGAACACTTCTTCCGTCTTTCTAGGTCTGCATCTACACCTTGCAATCCACCTTACAGTGTGTGACGGAGGGTGCTTTGTGTGCACCGTCACTCTCCCCTTTTCCTGGTTCTCTCGTGAGAAGAACAATTGCTGGTAAGCCTCCGTGTGAGCTCAAACCTCTCTAATTTTACGTTCATTACCTTTTAGCCTCTTATGGCGACGCATGCTCTAGGAGATATGCCAGTAAACTATGCCGTGATGCAGAACGTCTCTCTTCTTGCGTCTGACAATGGCGTTGTTTGAACATCTCCGTGACGCTTTCGCGTTTACTTCTCGATTTCCTCTGGTAATTCTGTCTGGTACGGATCCCAGACCGACGAGCGATATTCAAGTGTAGGTCGATTAGCAAGCTACCTTCTTTGTAGGAGGACCAGATTTCCTGAAAATCCTTCCAGTGCATGTGTGGCAGCTGCCTTACCCCAAATTCATTTTATATGGTCGTCCACTTTGAGCCGCTCCGTAGGCATACTCCTACGTATTTTACTGAGCCGTGTACAGCTCGCGTTCATGCCGTTAGCGTAGTTTCTAGCCAGTGTGCCTTTTCCTCGTTGTGTTGTTACTGTCCAGCGCAGCTTGTAGTTCGACAGCCTTTTAAGTTGTTTGGTTCATATTTGCTTAGAGTGATTTTTGTTCCTTTGGAGTCTAACTCCAGTTTCTAGAGGCGTAGTGCTGTTAATATTCTCGTCCTCGGCCGATGTTCTCCATCGTTGTGCCATTGGTCGGAGGGTAGGGAGTTGGTTAAATTGTTGGTTGGTCCTTGGGCCGTCCATAGTTTAGTTTGCCATCCGATTATCTAACTTCAGCTCTTGGCTGCCTGTCTCACCTCACCTTACGTTTGAACTACCTTTCCAGGCCGACCCTTGGAACACTTCTGAGCACCACTTATTTTTTTGTTCTAAATTGTGATTTTAATTTTAGTTGAAGTATGTTGCGAGGCCTTTGGCCGTGTATTAATTCAGTTTCCTTTTTTAAAATGTTACCTAAAGGCCTTTTACCGTGTTAACTTAAACTTTTCAGCACTGATTGTTTTAAAAAATAAATTTTTTATTCTTAGAAATTGTTCTATCTGAAATTGTTTGTAATCCAGGCCCTAAGCAGTCAGTTGTTCCATGTGTTATGTGTGGCCTTTAGCCGAGAATTTGCGAGAACCCCTTAATAAGGCCTTCAGCCGTGTGTATTCTCTAAAGGAAAATTTTTATAAGAAGCAACGGGTTTATTGTAAATTATTTATCTCACTTGTTGTTCAGGCCTTCAGCCGTTGTTTCATATTTGCTTGTGGCCTTCGGCCCTGCAATAAGTTAATTAGGCCTCGGCCGTTCTGTTGTAAGTTCAAAAAGAAATTTTCTTGCTTAGATAAAATTGTTCATTAGTGTGCCTTAATTATAGTTGCCCCTAAGACGTGTAGTGTACGTCTTCAGCCATTCATTATTTTCATTGCACGTTTTTCTTTTTTTAATAATTTTTTGTACCTTCTGTTTTTAGTTGCTTTTGATTTCTAAGCCAGGCCGTCAGCCATTCTTGTGTTTGCTGTGTGGTTTTGGGCCTTTAGTCCAGAAAGGATCTCAAGTTTGCTTTAACTAGGCCTTCAACCATATTGTTTAATTGTGATTTTTTAAAGCCAATGTGTAAATAAATGGTTCTTAGAAAAATAAAGTTGTGTGTTTGATTGTACAACTCACAGTAACTGTTTATGGTCTCATCCACAACCCCGTGCGCTCTCTGACTACCTACCAAGCAGGTTTCATTTACGGATGTGGCAACTTTCAGTAATTCTTCTGCACTCGTGTAATCATACAATAATGGATGTGTCTGCCTATTTATAAGTTTTGCTTATGACAATCAACTGCCGCTCCATGCATCAAGTGTTGATCCCCTGCAAATCTTCTTACATTCGGCTACAATTTTCTAGCGTTGCGACTTCTGTGTACTACATGCCAAAAAAAACGACAGTGCAATGAATGTTCCACAAATTTCAGTTGAAGAAATCTCTTACAGAGCTGTAAAAACTTCAAAGCGCTTCTCGAGCAGCAGGGTGAAGGATTTTGCACTGAAACAAAAGTCTGTATAGCGTAGTGGATAAAGGAGGATGTTTACGTGTGCCTGGAGCGGAACGACGGCACTGTGTGTGCCTGTCATTCCGTAATGGCAGGAGCTGGTACGTGAATGGGGACCGCGGCCCAACAGAGCGCGGCTCTGGGGCAGAGGGCAGCCGCGTGACATTTCAGCAGGTCGCGCGACGCACGCACACGCACGCGGCCGCGTGGCTCACGCACATCCGGCCGTGGGCAGGGCGACACGCCTGTCAGCGATGCGACAGCTCTGCCGCTTTACCAATTCATGCTGGCCGCGGCGGGGGATCGTTAGCCGACGCGAGAGGACTGGCGACCTCTGCACCTCTGCTCCCACTTCGCTCCAAACACAGCCGACGGCAACAGAGAAGCACTGTCTACTCCCTTACAATTCGACACGGTGCTCCGAAACTATTCGTTCAAATTAATACTGGAGGCTGTGAACATCAAAAACAAATATATGTCATATGACTGACTGACAATTCAAACAGTGAACACTTGTTTAAATACAGATGTTGAAACAAAAATGATTCACCCTTGATTCACTTCATGCAGCACTGGACGACAGTGAATGCCCAGCGTTACTCGCAAACTTTGACCACTCTTCGCCAAGCGATCAAATCAAAACGACCAGGCAATCTTACCCGTAGGGTCATTCTGCTCCACGACAATGTAAAGCCTCATACGGCCAACACAGTCGCGGCACTCCTACATAAATTCAAATGGTAGGTTCTCGGCCACCCTCCATACAGTCTGGACCTCTCTACCTGTCATTACGCCATTTTTGGTCCCCTTGAAAAGGCTCTGAGGGGCAAACGATTCGCCGCGCGGGATTAGCCGAGCGGTCGAGGCGCTGCAGTCATGGACTGTGCGGCTGGTCCCGGCGGAGATTCGAGTCCTCCCTCGGGCATGAGTGTGTGTGTTTGTACTTAGGCTAATTTAGGTTAAGTAGTGTGTAAACTTAGGGACTGATGACCTTAGCGATTAAGTCCAATAAGATTTCACACACATTTGAACATTTTTTGGCAAACGATTCACCTTGGACGACGATGTCTAGCTGTACGTGCGGAACTGTTTAACATCGCAACCACGAGAATTTTATGAGACACCCATTCACCGGCTTGTGTCACAGTGGGACAAATGTCTCAACAGCCAGGGGCAATACTTCTAACATACAGGTACTGGTTTCTGTAATTATGCCTCCGGCTCGTTTCTTTTTGAATTCCCCTTATAGAAAGAAAGTGCATTTGCTCGAAACTGGGACCCAACTGGAGCAAATCCCACAATTTAGTAACAGAATAGCTATGCAGAGCAGCAACAAGAGGAGGAAGAGAGCCATGTTTAGGGAGCAGATCAGGTAAGTAAGGGGGAGAACCAAATGAGACAGATATCGGGATAAACTGAAAATCAGGCATGTGAAGCAACAGAAGAGTTCAAGATCAGAAACCGAGAAATGATCAAGCAGGAAGTCAGGAACGTGTATGAAGTGTCAGATGGTACATGTTTGTTACTAGTGGCAGAAACAGTGGAAGTATATCACTTTTCACATTTAACTAGAAGCAAGAAGGAATAAATCACTGTCGTCGAAAAAGAAGTACGATTTTGGCCAATGACTGTGGAAGTTTCAAGTCGTAGGCTACTCAGATTTTACGCTGGTGAGTAGAGAGAACTGGTGCACATAATTGTGGTTGGCTTGGGAAGATGGCCATATGTGTGAAACAGGCCGTGTTAGTCCAGAAAAAAATCTGTGTATGGGGCTATTCTCCTGCATCACATGGGTATGAGGATGAACGTGATCTGCGAACCAAGACTCAAAGAAGATCGCATGAAGTTGAACTCTAACTACAAACACTTCCTTTAGTACGGAAACTCAAAGTCTTTAGGGTCAATGATAATGCATTGCACCCAGAGGCTTGACTGCACAGTTCGATCATTCTTTGCCACATAACTATTACAGCATCAGAGAGAATTTCTATGCAGGTGTTTTGAGACTGAAACAGCGGCAAGAATGCTATCAATTGTGCTGCAGAGCACCTCATTCAAGAAATTTAAGGAAGCATTCATAGCCAATTATTGGTCCACAGGAAAGAACCAAGCAGGAAATAACAATGTGTTGAAAAATGGAAGGATCTGCTTTCCGAAGTCCATTAAAATTCTTTGAAGCCATGCTAAAGAAGAATCATTTCCTCAATACACCATTCGGCTCTTACAAAATAAGATTTTGTTACCTGAAACTGCTGTCTTGTTTCAGATAGATTCTTACTGAGCATTGCGCGGAGAATATCAAAGACGTCAAGAGTTTGTTCGAGGAGTTAGAGTCCACGCAGGGAAAGGACTAAGGCTGAGATAGCCAATGGGAGCCAGAGTCCAACTTTGTCTGTGCCATCACAATCAGTCTTGTTGTAGTTGCTTCTGATCATAAGTTAGAGGACTTTTCCCACTGTATCAGCAAAACAGAGGCAGGTGGAACAACTACTAATGTAATAATGACCACCAGTTTGGACCAAGACTGAACGAACAAGTGAGGCAGTACAGTCTGAGGTTATTAAGATTCATTCTCCTGCTCCTCAAACAAACAATAATGCAGTAAATTTGTCATGTCAATGACAGTATGCTGGTATGTTAATGGGAACAGAACAACCCAACAATATGATGATGAGAGAGAACTACTGTTAGAGGAAGTAAGGCAACAGCACATAAAATTCACACCCAGTAACGACTGTCTTGATATGGGGAATAAAGCTGGAGGCCATTCTGGACAGCAGTAGTCATATTTCAGCCATCTTGGATGTAGAATCCCAGAGATGTAACGAGAGCAATAATTGGCTTACGTTAGGATTGAAGAAGATCAAGATTAAAGGAGGAGCCAAAATCACCGATATGATCCAGAAGACGTGGCTGTAGTGCGAGCTGGAATGGAACTAACTTTTGGTAAGGATTTTCTGAGGGGAAAAATGAGATGGTCCTGGTCTCGAAAGTGGTGAAATAATATTGCAGAAGGATACGACTGTACACATCCATGTTGAGGAAAAGATAACGGCCAACTGACTCAAGTTATGTTTGGAGACCGAAGAGAACAGTTCAAGTTCAGGGAGACGGTGCCCGAGCCAATGTGCATACCTTTCAGGCAATGAGTCTCTCATAGACAATGGAATTGAACTCGTAATTCAGGAGAAGGTGGGGACAGAGATATCATTTCATTTGGAAATGAGAGGATGTATGAAATTTTACGGGAAAATGCGACGGTTTTCTCATAGAAGCTGGATGCTATAAAGACACTTTCGGTATAAATTTGAAATGAAGGAATGTCCGAAGCTTTTTGTGCTGTCTTATCCGATCTCTCTGGTATACAAACAAAAGGTCCTTGACAAGATTCAGGGAGTGCTCGACCACGGCATGATCAAACGCACAACCTACTGCTAGTAAAGCAAAAAAAAAAAAAAAAAAAAAAAAAAAAAATGTCACAATTCACCTGGTACTTGATTTTCTCCAGATGAATACCATATTGCACCAGAAACTGACAGATCAGAAAACCTGGAAGTGCTGTTAGAAAAATTTCATGGTATAAAAGTCTTCTTGTCAGTGGATTTGAGTACGAATTATTGGTATGTTGTCGACAGTGCATTGGTTTCCCTGGTTTTGATCGGTGTTACTAATTCAACATTTCCTCCGCTGTATTCATTCATGGTGTGGATAGTATCTTATACAAATTACCATTGCACAGTATACACGGAATATGGACACTGTTTTAATTGCAGAAAATACTTGGGGAGAGTAGAACCAAGTACTCAGTGAATTGCCTCGTATGTTATGAAATCATTGACAAAACCATGTTTTGGATCTACCCAAATGAAGTTCTTGGGTCACATAATTATAACAGAAGGAATTTCGTCCGACCTATATAAGATAAAAGCGACTGAGATATATCCCACTCCCAAAGACAAGACACAACTTTGAGGATATCTCAGCCTCTTTAATGTCTATAACCGTTTTATTCACGTGGATACCTTATCGATACATCATTTGTGCGAACTGACAGGAAAGAAGGCGCCCTGCGAATGGGATACGAAAGCTAAGTGTGAATAAGTGTCGCTAAAGAACGCAATTGTGACTGTACTCATTTTATCATGTCCTGATTTCGTGCGATTTCTTCATAATGGCAGACAGAAACAAAAAATGACACGGTGTGATATTATTTCACGATTTTAAGGAAGGTAGAACCATGCTGAGGAAAGCTATCGCCTTTTGGAGCAGAGTGTTATCAAAATGGGAAAAGAATTATTCTGACACAGACTTATCAGCCCTCGTAATTGTGTGGCGCTTCCAAACGTTCTGATGTTTCTTATTTGGGCGCAAACCAAAGTTCTAGCGACCACACGACGCTACAAATATTTCTCACAGCAAAACGCGTGCATAGACGACTTGCCTGGTGGTATTGTACATTCAAGAATTCTACTTTACGATCATACATGTGCCAGGCACTACTAATATCGTAGTGGATGAGCTACTGTGCTAGCTGATTGGTCTAATCAAGGGAAAGGAAGAAGACCTAGAAGAAAAGCAGTTTAGCCTGTAATACCTAAAGAATGTAGAATTTGAGAATTATGCGTCCTTCTCCTTCGGGACAATTGCAAAGAAAGAGGAGAAAGACCCTGCCATCCTGTGTTTGAAGGAAAAAAATTTAGGGTTAAAGTGCAAAATCAAAACGGTTCAAATGGCTCTGAGCACTATGGGACTAAACAGCTGAGATCATCAGTCCCCTAAAACTTAGAACTACTTAAACCTAACTAACCTAATGGCATCACACACATCCGTGCCCGAGGCGAGAGTCGAACCTGCGACCGTAGCGGTCGCGCATTTCCAAACTGAAGCGCCTAGAACCGCTCGGCCACACCGGCCGGCCGGTAAAGTGCAGACTGGGGTTAGACTTACTGAGAAATTGTGTTTTACTTCATCGACAGAACTTAGACAAATCACTCAGGTTGTTTTCTGTACCCGATGAGTTAGTGAACAAACTTATGCAGTACATGCACTTAAGCCACGCCCACTTTGGGCCAAAGAATTGTTCACTCAAGTTGTGAACAACATGTCACTGCAATAACATCGAGCAAAGGAACTGCAGACTGCTGTGCATCTGCAAAGCTTGCCAAAAAGCAAAAAGCAAATCGGTCCATCAGCGTGAATCAGGCACCTCTTTTTCCCATTGTACCGGAGAAATTATGGAAGTCGGCCAAAACTGATCTTCTGCGGCCCTTCTCCAAGAATAAAATGAGGATTCTGCTATATTTTGGTAGTGGTTCAGCCAACATCAAAAGTTATCCATTCAACTCCACTGTGGAAGGCCACACCAAGGACTGTGTTGAATGCATTTCAGAAAGGGTTCTTGAACATGTCAAGCTGTGGAGAAGATGACTTCGCGTAACAGACTGCAGTTTCCGTCGCACTAGTTGGTGATGTTGAGGCAGAACTGAATGAACTAGGTGGTTTGTGCAGGTTGTACTGCACCAAATATCATGCATCGTGGGACGTTTCTCTGCGAGATTTCTGAAATTTTATGAATGAACTTGCCCATAGTGCCACAGGAATTCCACCAATAGCTTTGTTGAAGAACCAACGACCGAAGGACAGGATCAGGGACATGGAGCGTTTTCCTAGGGTAATGCAATCAAGTCATTGTGCGTGTGTTGAGGTTTTCTTTATCTAGTGCTTTACTGGATTCCAAATATTCTTATGCTATGATGTCCTTTGACGGAAGAAAGAGTTAAGTTACATCATCATTGTTTGTGAGATGAAGTGAAGTTGTTTTGAGTTAATGTCCATGGCTGATGAGCATTTGGATCCTATTGACAGAGGAAGTGTTAGAGGATTTTTGTGGTTTATTGATGTCCCGTAACAAACGTGTGACACTCGAAGAACTAGGAGGATACAATACCCAATATGAGGACTGAGATGAACAACAGCTGGCAAGCGAATCTCAGAGGAGACTGAATGGTGACTGCCGATAATCTAATATGTTTCTTATTTTCTCCAAGTAGCTTGTGTGGGCAGCCACCATTCACAGGAGTATGTAGCCACAGAGGTAAGCAAGGAGAAGCATAAACTGCCTCTGAAGAGAAACGCTATAAATTAATTGAAGCTAGCCATCAAAGAAATAAAGGCATAAATGAACTCAAGGTAATGACATATGAATGGGGTAAAATAATCGTGTGGTATTGATTGTCCACTAAGTGATAGGAGAGCTGTTTTTTTTTCTTTTTTCTTTTGGCAGTTAGTTGTTTGCTGGCCGAATAACTCACAAGTTTTCTCCAGTCCGACATAACGTGACACCGTCGCCTATCTCCATGATGTAAGTTGAGAGGAAAGATGGAATATAGACTAGATGAGCAGGAAGAACAAGAATAAGATATTGGACACGAGACATGCATGCCAGTTTTAATAAAAGTTAGCAGCAATATGGGTAGTGTTTGTTCCTTCCCTTTTCTCTTTGGTTTGTTTCACTACTTTGTGCTTTGAATTTTTTAGGTTAGTGCATGACGATAATTGTTAGAAAGCATAAATCGAAAGAATAGTAGTTTGTTTATATTGTAAATAACCTACTAACTAATCTCCTGCTAAAGATTGATCAGTATTGAGAGTATTGATACCTTTCTTTGGGAATGGGCACTCAAACAAAATAATTCTTTGTCGAATCCCGAAATTATAGCACCCATCCCCTGTCCCATCTGAGGGGAGTGTTCACATCTTTACTTATCAGCTGTATAGGTTCACAAGCAGAATTAAAAAATAAGCAGGCAAGATGCCTGCATTGCTGATAGGGCTTCAGGCATACTTTTCGTTTGTTATTTAGAAATTATTTCTTTTTGTATATAGATTTAGTTATTGTCAGGACTATTGTTCATGGCAGATAAATCTTTATCTGACTCGAATTTATTTCCGTCAGTTAAAATCTTTTTCATAGCTAATAGTTATCTTTGCATTGTCACATAGATTTTTAAGTTCATCTAACAATTAAGTTCAATGTGGTTCCATAGGGAGTTTGTTTTACTGTTTTTAATATGTGAAGCATCAGATAACGTTAGTGATTATTACGTTAAGTTCTGTGCAGACCGCGGAACACAGAGCGACGCTCACTGTGACCCATGGGAAGCATGCATGATCGGCAGACACATGGTTGGCAGCCCAGCACAGCAGTGTGCCACTCCACAGTGGAGGCCAGACCTACTGCTGGGTACACACACACACACACACACACAGAGGGAAACTGTATCCAGGCATCTGGCAACCCTGACTTTCACTTCATGAAGGGGCTACGCTGAATGATGGGCCTGCAGGAGAAAGCACGCTGGCCGGCGCAGCATTGAACGTCACGCAGGTTCCAGAAAGCCACACTGTGACGTCGACGGTCTTGTGAGATGCAGTGTTGCCTATGGCAGAGCAGCTCAAGGTCGCTTGTCCTAACCTCCTTCTACCAGAGACAGCAGGCATGCTAACATGCCACTGAGAGGCAATCTCCATGCCAAACGCATTGGCAGCATACCGTGCTTGATCACGGTACGCTGCCATACTCGACATTCCCTTTCTTTTTCATGAGAAACATGATCCTCTCATTCATTATTAAAATGGCTGCAGTGGCATATCCTCATCCGGAGACGCCCTTTGGCTCTGGCTCTGAGCACTATGGGACTTAACATCTATGGTTAGAACTTAGAACTACTTAAACCTAACTAACCTAAGGACATCACACAACACCCAGTCATCACGAGGCAGAGAAAATCCCTGACCCCGCCGGGAATCGAACCCGGGAACCCGGGCGTGGGAAGCGAGAACGCTACCGCACGACCACGAGCTGGAGACGCCGTTTGCGTCGGTCAGCCGCACTTAGTAGAGCCGTAACCAAACGTTCACTTCTCTTCATTTGGTAACCCCAGGCTTCAGACGACTAATGAGAAAAATGATCACATAAGCTCCTTTACTTCAGCTATGGCGCTAACCACTCCATTTCACTGTACAAACTCAATGACGAGACGCTTGGGCAGTCAAGCTCAGAAAGACTTGCCCAAAATATGGACTCGATGATGCCAAATCCATGATACTGCGGAAGCGGATGCAGTTAGGATTCCAAGTAAGTTGGCTCCTCTGAACTGAACCAAGTCATCCGCCTTTCCCCCGAATCCGTGTGTCTGCGTTTGTGAACAACAGCATGTGTCAAAACTAAGTACGCTTGGTGAGAGGTAGATTGCAGGAAAGTTAAATGTGTGCATTATTTACTTTTTAGCAGGACTATCACAAAAATAGTTGTAATGAAATGTAATTGTAGCCTGTATGTCTCACCTTTTATTACCCTTTAGTTAAATTTGTTTTGTGTAGACTTAGACTGTGACATTCTTTTTATTCATTACTTTACTAAAGTGTGACGATGCACCATAGTTACAGTAAGAAAAGAACATCTTTAAATGTAGTGGTGAAAAGAAGTTCTCGTTTCAGAAGACTCTGTATCTATGTCGTGCAATTTATTAAAAATGCTCTCTGTAGTGTTTAGTAATAGTAATAGGTATATAGGTTTCCGATACAACTAAGAAAATATGTTTTATGGTTGTTTAAATTCGGAATTTTGCTTATTATTAATATCAACTGATTCTTTATATTTAGTCGTTGTAAATGTGAATTATTTGGCCCCTTGTTGGGAATCTGAACAATTGTGTTTAGCATTAAAGATTTATCTAATGTTAAGTTCAGAATGGCTGATTTTCGCTAAATGTCATCTAATTATGGTTGTAAGTCCGATTGTTCGATGGTAAAGGCCAAATTGCACAACTAGTGAACGAATGCGACCTTTTGTCAGTCGTTAAGCGAATGAATGAAGTAACCCTAGAAGTTAGTGAAACTATCAGCAGGAAGAGAGAACGAGTGATTACAGAACACATATCTACGAAATTATAAAGTATAACAATATATAAGTGATGGTTGAACTTACAACTCTTGTAAAGTTTTTTCTTTAAATGAAGAGATCGGATATACAAGCACTTATTTCTTTTCCTTTTCTTTACTTTTATATAAATTGAAGTAAACCCTTGAAAACAAGTACCAGTCTTCGATATGAGATAGTAATGATAGCTGCAGAGGCGCGTAAATGGAAATTGAGTCAGACAGAGGTTGCCTAGGCAAAGATCCAATTCCCCACTTCCTAACTGTCGTATACGGCCGCGGTTGGGAGTCATCCAAACGAAAAGCTTGGTGATGTCATACTACAGTATTACTCAGTGCTGCATCCCTGAACAAGTTTGTCGCTGGTGTCGGTTGTGATGCAACACGCCGGTCAAGTGATAACAGCGCACTGGACGACGGGTGGGCAGTTGTGGGGTCCTGTATTGTTCGGACTGGCACAGGCATGGCACCAATAGTCAAGACACAGCCGCAGGCTGTCGGGTCCCCGAGTCTACCTAAAACGAGACTGTACAGTGAACCACGTCTATACCTGGGCAGTGCAGAATAAATTCGTTTTGCAAGCCGATCTCTCTGCTCAAAGAACAGCTGAGAGAATGTTATTGTTGGTAATTCTTTTCGTACAAAAACATAGGATACCAGGCTAGTCGGAAGAATTTTATTCTTGCTTTCTCAACGGAAGCTCGCCGGATGTTTATAGTTACGATTTTTTCTTACGGGGAAGAAAGTGCAACGGGCAACGACCTAACGCAATACTACATGTACGAAAGATTTCACTCTTCCAGAGCAAGGAGGTAGTCGACTGGCTGTTGCAAAAATAAATAAAGAAAAAAATAATAAAAATGCCGTTTTCTACTAATTTCGGAAGTAGGTAAACAGTCCAATGGGCGACATAAGAAGATGTGGAAGTTGGGATCTCTGCTTTCTTAGTATTGTATGCACCGGGAGGAAGGCCATTAGATAACTTTAAAAAAATTGCTACGAGGTGCGTTGGATTACTGTATTAATTAAAATGTTTCGTTGGTCAGCGTTTAACGAAGCCTTCTGATTGGCGGAGTATTCTTTTGCGCCTGTTCTGTTCAGAGCGGAGACACACTGGGGGAGAATGCGGAAGTGGACACTTTGGATGAAGATGCGGAAGCAGACTATCGGGTCTTGGAGATGTGGAGAAGTGGATGTCCTGACTTCAGAGGAGCGCCGGAGACCGCACTGGCATTTCTGAGGGTCATCCGATCACACATCGGCTGAATGATTAGTGGCTGGCAGCCGTATGCATTACTCGACACTTTAAATCAGTATTAAGGGAACAGTCTTAATCGCTATTTTTTTTGTTTATTTAGTGCCGACCGGTTCCAGCCCATCGCAGGAGCCATCTTCAGGTCGAACATATAGTCGATTACTGGTGGCGTCACGTCTACCGATGTGTGGCAGGAGACTCCTGTGATAGGCTGAAACCGGTCGACACTAAATAAATAAAAAATCACGATTAAGACTGTTTTCTTAGTACTGAATTACGAGGGCTATCCACATAGTACATTACGTTTTGGAATTAAATGAATAAAGTATTGGAATTTTTTTATTATATACAGATGAAAGTCACACTTCAATACTACTTTTCTACATAGCTGCCATTTAAATTGAGGCACTTATCGTAGCGATGAACGAGCTTGGAAATTCTTTCGTCGTAAAATTCGGCCGCCTGCGCCTTCAACCACGTGGTTACCTCTTCTTGAAGCTGTGCGTCGTCATCAAAACGCTGCATTGCCAACCACTTCTTCATTGCTGGGAATAAGAGGAAGTCGCTCGGTGCCAGGTCGGGAATGTACGGCGGATGAGGAAACAACTCCCATTTAAAAGATTCGAGAACTTCACGAGTGGCATTTGCCGTGTGGGCCAGGGCGTTGTCGTGAACCAGCAAGATCTTTGAGCCCAACTTTCCCCTGCGCTTGTTTTGTATTGCTCTTCTGAGGTTGTGCAGAGTTGGCAATACCTTTGAGAGTTTACTGTAGTGCCTCTTTCCAGAAATTCACAAAAATCACACCTTTTCTGTCCCAAAAGACAGTCGTCATCACCTTCCTTGCCGGCATTGTATGCATGCATTTCTTGAGTTTTTGGGGGGAATTTGTGTGCACCCTCTGCATTGACTGCAATTTTATCTCGCAGTTCACATGCTTAACCCACGTTTCGTCACCAGTAACGATGCGATCGAGTAATGAGTCGCCATCTTTCTCGTAAGCGTCCAAAAACGTTAACGCTGCAGCCATTCGCAGATTTTTTTGAATCTCTGTCAAGATTTTTGGTATCCATCTTGCACAAAACTTATGGTAACCAAGCTTTTCGGTAATGATTTCGTGCAACAAACTTCGTGAAATTTGTGGAAAACTCATAGAGAGTTCCGTTATTGTGAAATTACGGTTTTCACGGAAGTTCGGCAGTCACTATGCTGGGTCTTCCACTTCGCTCTTCGCCGTGAACGTTAGTTCGGCCATTTTTAAATTTTATGACCCATTGACGCACTCCACCTTCAGTGATTATGTTGTCCCCATACACTTCACAAAGCTGCCGATAGATTTCTATCGGTGTACAGTCTTTTTGCAGTCAGAAACCTTATTACAGCACGCACTTCACACTTCGCGGCATTTTCAGTTACCGCTGACATTTCAAACTGTCACAGTAACTCAACGGAGTACAGCACGAACCTCTCACTAGCACGGCAGGATGCCGACTGAGCGGCGGAATGCCATGACACCAAGATGGCCGCGCTAGCCCCGCCCCTAACGGACACAAACGAAAACGTAATGTACTTTGTGGATAGCCCTCGTAATTTATAGGAATCGCTGTTTCTACACAACAATGTTGTCCAAACTCGACACTTTGACTCATCAATTGCAGTGATATTATCTGGCAGTGTAGGCTAAACGTAAAGTAATTAGGTGTTTTTTCGATCAGCTGCATCTAAATTTGATTAGGTTCTTTGATTTAACAACTGATCAGAGTTTCGAGATCATTCACGACCAAACAGACTGTGTCTTATGCATGGGGGTTTCGTAAGACTTTCTGCCATGATCAAGCTAATCGTTGCACACCTATCCACAGCTATGTATTTCCAAGAACGACCTACTGAGTTGACAGTCACTCCTGAGCCACTTCCTCCTCGCAGACATTTCTAGACGAATATACCTCTGATTTAAATGTGTTGAATGTCCAAAATTCGTAGTTTCCCTACTTTGTAATTTGTTGCTGACAATAATGTGAAATTAATGCCATCTTGATTATACCGGGTGTCTCACCAATGAATCGTCAAGTGCATTTTATCTGGTGTTTCTGCAGATATTTTTAATCTCGTTCTTGCAATGTGTAACTGGAGTCAACGCAAACAAATACTGTTCACTACAACTTTCATGCGACGCCCAGTTTCGACGGAAAGCGTCGATTTGTTGTCCATAACAAACAAAATGATTTTTGAGTAAGAATTTTGCATGCACAATCGACAGAGTGGTCCCAAATTAGTCTGGTCCGATACTTGTTTTACTCATACATATTAACACGAAGTATCTCCAGCACCCCAGCAGTGACTGAGCAACGTTTCCGCACGGCGGCAGCAGTCGGTGAGGCCTAAGGAGGGGCTGTCGCTGCCGAGTACTGATTATTCTCTGTGTTTTACTGTCTTTGTCAATACATGTGGGCAAAATGAATATCGCACTAGACTAACTTATGGCAATTCTGTCACATGGGCACGTAAAATTCCGATTTAAAAATAATTTTATTTGTCAGGGGAAACAAACTGACTCTTTCCGTCGTCACTGGGCGTTGTATGAAAGACGTGACGAGCAGTATTTGTTTCGGCTGACTCCAATTACACTTCGAAAAAGTGCAACACCAGGGAAAATGCAGCTGAGGACTCTTAGGAGAGACGCACAGTATATGAGGTTACGAGAAACGATTGCCATAAGTTCGGGTAAAAGTGGGCCAAGACGTTTACTTCAGTTATTAGACGAAATCCCCTTTTAGCTACTGAATATTTAACGCTTTTTGTAAGAACCAACACCCGGGACTCATTTACAGAGCCCATTCAATTCATATTGTTCAGAGATCTACCGTACAGAATCATTTAGGTACCTGAATTGGTTGGGAGCGGTCTGTCTCTCAAATGGTCCAGCCAGTCCAGATCAATTTGGCAACCGAAATGCTTGCTGCTTCAGTTGTCGTATTACATTAAGTGCCAACCTTGTACAGAATCCGATCAGTTGGAATATTCTGATGTGCGGTTCGAGCTTCTAGCATTAAAACGAATGATTATGTGCAGATTCGCTTTTCGAAATTTAGTGATTAAACCTTTGTCACTTTTCGTGATAACAAACAGTTGGCTGTCATTTACGAAGGCCATTCTGTTCTTATCGTTCAATCCGTTGCGTGACAGCATCATTTCTGAATTAGCGGGAGAGCGGTCTGTCACACAATCGGTCCAACCGATGGAGACCACTTTTGAAGCCAAAAGGCTTGTAACACCGGAAATGCATATCCACCTATTTCCATCTACTGCACTGCAAATTTTTTTCCTTATTTTGTTACCTGAAGATATGACGTTTCTGTGTCTTTGTATATTGTAATTGTTTTACTATTTGTATATATATGCATTTATGTCGTCGTATAATTGGTTTGTTGTGTAAATATTATTTGTATTTTTACGCTGGGTCTGGCCTAGGGAAAACTATGCTATCGAACAATTACATCGATAGGTCGCGTGGAGAACCAAAGTGTTAGGATCTTTGGTAGTGTTAACTTTGTCGCGTGGAGCGCGGGAAGAGGGGAGTCTGGCTGAGGTGGTGCAGTGGAGCAGTTTCTGACACGGTGTCGCGGACGGGAAGCATTAGCTGGCGCACATCAAGAGCCCGTTTCGCCTGGTGACCGTGTCGAGAAGAAGGCGCGCCAACATCCAGCTTCTGCAACAGCGACGGCCGACAATGAGTGACTGTCGCCACCTCCTCGATCGACTGCTTCAAACCTTCAATCAACCAACAAGGAAGACTGATAGCACATAAAGTTTTAGAACTGTATGGCAGACCTGAGCTTTTCAAACTGATCCATTTTCATAACTAAACCAACAGCAACGTAGCATGAACCTTTGTTGCTCATTGTCCCAATTGCATTACCAAGCAGGGTCCCTTTCTTTTCCGAAATGAACCCGAGTGTCGTTGAAATTCAAAAGCCAGCATTAAAGTAATATAATTCGATTTCACTGCTTTAATTTCAAAGTTCAGTTAAGGCATTCATAGCTGGCTACAATATTTAGATTACACAAGCACAAATTAAGAGTGCGAGTTTTGTTACCGTATTTTAGCTTACCTGTGACTGCAGCTCAGCTTGGTACGTACTAAATTTTACTATTCTTAATTGTTCAGAATCATTTAATTCAAGTTCAAAGTTAAATCTCTTATTTCTAAATTGCGTAGCTTTTGAAATGATTGTTGAGGTTGTCCAAGACTAACCGTATTTTATTGAATTTCGATGTGCATCAGAAAGAAAGCTCACTATTAACTTCAGTCACTAAATTAACTTTCGATTTTCCTGTTTTATTAATTCTTTTGCTAAATTAAGTCAGAGTGTAGCGAAATTTATTACTTCTGACAAACTTTCAGTTTTCACACTACACGTGTCAACCTTCAGTTGCCACACTTCTAGTGCTAATTATGTGTAATAACCTTTCTTTTTCAGTTACTATAGTAATTGTCCTTAGGACTGGCGACCGTAATTTCCCCCGAATCTCAAATATCTAATTACCGCTAGTTAATTGTTAACGTAACGGCCGTACATTTACTTTCTTTATTAACTTTACCCCTTTTCAAAATTAATCCCCACCAGTTTCATTTGCATTTTCCTTTCATTTAGATGTAACCCTTTCCTCCCTCTTTACCGACAGATTAACTTCGGTGACGATTGCTTTTCCCAAATTTCCATTAGGTACACGCGGTTTAATTTTTCACTGTCATTAAGGTCGATAAGTGAGGGGGCCCGCATCTCGTGGTCGTGCGGTAGCGTTCTCGCTTCCCACGCCCGGGTTCCCGGGTTCGATTCCCGGCGGGGTCAGGGATTTTCTCTGCTTCGTGATGGCTGGGTGTTGTGTGCTGTCCTTAGGTTAGTTAGGTTTAAGTAGTTCTAAGTTCTAGGGGACTGATGACCATAGATGTTAAGTCCCATAGTGCTCAGAGCCATTTGAACCATTTTTGATAAGTGAGGGGGAGCTTACAGGCTGTACTAGCTTAATTGGCTTATTGGAGGTAGAGCACTTGCAACTAAAGGCAAAAGACCCAGGTTCGTGGCCCGGTCCTGCGCACAGTTTTAATCTGCAGGTAAGTTTCTCGTTTTGATTGTTGGATTCCGAGACCTAATAAGATGCGGACATTTTGATTGTTACCTTTCATCCGCTTTTCCAGAGTCACACGTTTTCTATGGGACTGCATCGGGTGCTTTAGAAGGCCAGTCGAAGTGCGACAGGGCACCACAGAGTCTGTCAAACTAGTGTCGCTCTCTGAACACGGCTGCTGTCGTCTTGGCAGTGTCTACAGCATAATCACCGTTAAGACGATTAACCATAGCAGTACCAACGCATTTTCAATAAATTGTAAGTACAATGGAGGGGCAGGGGGTTATTTTATGCCCGCCCAAGAAAATAAAAAAGCAAAATTCGTTAATTGTGAATGATTTATATTAACAACATACTTTTTAAAGAGGTGCTGATGTGTAAGCAGGGTCCAGAACCTGAAGTATCTTGTAGTACACTCTTAGCAATACCGATGCACTTTCAGTAAGATGTACTATCAAAGGAGGCGGAGGGGCTTCTTTATAACCACTACAAACAAAATATTAAAAATGGAAATTTCGTTAATTCTCTTTGACTTTTATCCACAATATACTTTTTAAAGAGATATTTAAGTGTAAGTATTGAAGAGTAAGTACGTCGAAAAAATGAAAATGTTAAGTATGAGATACATTGTGTAAAGTGATACATAATATAGAAACTTAAATTTTGGGCTAAGTTTAACTGAAAAATTTAATACATTTTTTGGAATCTGGTATAAGGCATCATTAAAACAATAACTTTTTTTCAGTTTTTAAAAATGTAGAACACCTGACTAGTCTACAATATTTTCTAAAGATGAGCATAATGTATCCCTCCCACTTTGCCCCAGCCCTCTAATATTGCGAGCGTTAACAAACATTTGTTACCCGAAAGTACTCAAGTAGACATCGAGGTACACTGGAAGATCTTGGTTTATGTTCTTGGTAGCCTGAATATTCATGCCATAGACATGGTTTGAAAATCAACTTCCAAGCAAGACTCAACCACCATCCTGCCCGAGCCCTACCCTCAAAAAATGTTCAAATGTGTGTAAAATCTTATGGGACTTAACTGCTAAGGTCATCAGTCCCTAAGCTTACACACTAGTTAACCTAAATTATCCTACGGACAAACACACACAGCTATGCCCGAGGGAGGACTCGAACCTCCGCCGGGACCAGCCGCACAGTCCGTGACTGCAGCGCCCCAGACCGCTCGGCTAATAGCGCGCAGCTCTACCCTCCACAATCTGCAAGTTAATTCCGCATTCGGCCTCCGGTGCGGTCAATTCCTGACGTCTTGCGTCAGCAATCATGCGTGCAAGAAAAATCACTATTCGCTGAATCACACTGCACACCTCCAGTCAGCCACTGTCCAGTTCATATGTTGTTTGGCTCGTTGAAGACGTGCAGCCTTAGGTGCCGCTCTGAGCTAAGGGCCTTTTGCAAGGTACCAGACCCCAAATATTCCCAGAAAACTATTACCTTTGCAATGTGTGCTCTGAAACGTTTCAAGAAGGACCTGCACTTATTGATGACGACAATCCTGTCGGAAGTGAATCCGATTGTCGTTGACAAGGAGTAACAATCGTTTCCAGTCTCTGTCAGGGCCTAGGATTTACGACCAATGCATAGACTCTCATAACTGGTCCATAGTAGTTGCAGCATACTGTTTCCTTCTGATCTGATTGGTAAGGTATATGCACACGTCGAAGACGTAAGTTTCACTCGAACATTTGACATAGTTTCTTCGCACTGTGTCAAATCATACAATTACAGAGTTGATCGCAAACTTTTATCGACAAACGCCTCTCTCACAAAGAAATATACATCTGCTTCAACATTTACCGTTGAATATATTGCGCTAGATATCTACTAAAATTATAAGCTTACGCTGTACTTAGTGATACTCAAAACGTGAGTAAATTGTTGTTGTGATCTTCAGTCCTAAGACTGGTTTGATGCAGCTCTCCACGCTGCTCCATCCTGTGCAATCCTCATCATCTCCGAGCAACTACTGCAATCTACATCCTTCTCAATCTCCTTAGTGTATCCAAAATTGGTGATCCCGTGATGCCTCAGAACCTGTTCTGCCAACCGATCTCTTCTAGTCAAGCTGTGCCACAAGTTTCTCTTCTCCCCAATTCTGTTCTGTACCTCCTCGTTAGTTACGTGATCTATCCATCTAATATTCAGCATTCTTCTGTAGCACCACATTTCGAAAGCTTCTATTCTCTTCCCGTCTAAACTATTTATCGTCCATGTTTCACTTCCATACATGGCTACATTCCATGCAGATACTATCAGGAAGGACTTCCTGACACTTAAATCTATACTCGATGTTAACAAATTTCTCTTCTTCAGAAACACTTTTCTTTCCATTGCCAGTCTACATTTTATATCCTCTCTACTTCAACCATTATCAAATAGCAAAACTCATCAACTACTTTAAGTGTCTTGTTTCCTAATCTAATTCTCTCATTATCACCTGATTAAATCCGACTCATTCCTTTATCCTCTTTTGCTCTTGTTGATGCTCACCTTAAGTCCTCTTTTCAAAACACCGTTCATTCCGTTCAGCTGCTCTTCCAAGTGCCTTACTGTCTCTGACAGAACTACTATGTCATCATCAAACCTCAAAGTTTTTATTTCTTCTCTCTGAACTTTTAAGTCCTATTCAAAAATTTTCTTTTCTTTCCTCACTGCTTGCTCAATATACAGATTGATAGACTACAAATCTATCTCACGCCCTTCTCAGCCACTGCTTCCTTTTCGTGCCCCTCGACTCTTATAACTGCCATCAGGTTTCTGCACAAATTGTAAATAGCCTTTCGCTCCTTGTATTGTATCCTTGACACCTTTAGAATTTGAAAGAGAGCTTTCCAGTCAAAAAGCTTTCTCTAATTCTACGAATGTTATAAACGTAGGTTTGCCGTTCCTTAACCTGTCTTCTATGAGAAGTCGTAGGGTCAGTATTGTTTCGCGTGTTCCTACATTTCACCTGAATCCTAACTGATCTTCCTCGAGATCTGCTTCTACCAGTTTTTCAATTCTTGTGTAAAGGATTCGTGTTAGTATTTTGGAACAGCGTGACTTACTAAACTGATAGTTCGTAATTTTCACATGTCAGCATCTCCGTTCATTGGAATTTGAATTATTATATTCTTCTTGAAGACTGAGGGTATCTCGCTTGTCTCGAACATCTTGCTCACCAGATGCAAGAGTTTTGTCATGGGTGGCTCTCCCAAGGCTATCAGTAGCTCTAATGCAGCGTTTTCTACTCCCGGTCCTTGTTTCGACGTGTTTTCCAGTGCTTTGTCAAATTCTTCACACAGTATCATATCTCCCTTCTCACCTTCATCTACGTCCTCTTCCATTTCCGTAATACTGCCCTCAAGTACAGCTTCCTTGTATTGATCCTCTATATATGCCTCCTACCTTTCTGTTTTCCCTTCTCTGATTAGGACTAGTTTTCCATCTGAGCTCTTGATATTCATACAGGTGGTTCTCTGTTCTCCAAACATCTCTTTATTTTCCTGTAGGCAGCATGTATCTTACACCTAGTGATATACGCTTCTACATCTACAAGGAAAGAAAGAAATTAACCTGTTAGAGCACCTATTTTATATAAATAAGAATCTGAAAATTTGGATATTTTCTGCTGCTGTTTTCAGTTTTGTCATTTAATATGAATCCAGAGCATTTAAGGATCTGAATTTATATCCCAAGATCTTGAGATACGTTCAGTCTCACTGCAAGGTCCATCACAGCCACGATTTCAATGAGCAGGTTCTTTGATGTATGTATGCTGCTATTACCGTCTTACGAGGATTCCTAAGCCTGAAATCTTCTTCATTTTCGTTATACAGTTTCTATTGTCCACCATGGCGGCAGATTTTCTCAGAGACGATTACACTACTGGGCGTTCAACAGACGAAAATATGAAACCCCGTCATCCAGAATATGACTCATGTCTTAGCAATTCGACAGAGCTCAAACTTGTATATTATTGCCGAAGTACTAACGAGAGATCTCTGATGGTCGGATGAGAAATCACGACGTTATTCCTGAGGAGTGTTGCAGCTCAGGCCAACATCGACTTTTCAACGTAGTCTTACTGGCCACAGGCCGTTCGCCGAGGGGAACTCCCCGTTGGATTAAAAAGCAGAGAGATGTTTCATTCTGTAGTTGGAGTTGCTCTCTCTCTCTCTCTCTCTCTCTCTCTCTCTCTCTCCCTTATGTCAGCTGTAGATTTTCCATCTTTGTTTCGCTTCAGATCCACTGATAAAACCATAGTACAGCTCTACAGTTCCGCCGCACAGAGCTGAAGCAGTCACTCCAAATTCCCGCTCGTCGCTCATCTATATATTCCTGGTGGTTATAACTAAACCTTCCCTGTTTCACACGTTGAAACACGTAAACTAATTTCCGTACGAGTACCAAACTTGGTAGCATTAATGTCAAGGACATGGGGAAGAGAAATAATGCAGACTCAATTCAATTGAAACACTTTTAATGTGTCGCTAAGGCACATACCCTTGCATACCTGTACCATTACTGCTACGAAAGGGGCTCAGTATGGAGGTTCTCAGTTTCCAGAGAGTCTGAAAGCGCATGATTGCATTCTGCACAGCAGAACGAAACATATCCGTACGTATGCTGGTTACCTCCCTTGATATTCCGCCTTTCAGATCAGCACATGTGTGAATGTTTCCCTGGTAAATCCTGTCCTGCGGGTAGCCCCACAACCAAAATTCACAGGGAGTGAGATGCCGGGAAAGCATTTGGAACTGATCGGCTGATAATCTGATTGTTTCCAAATGTGTTTCGGAGAAGCAGAACTTCATGAACGATGTTCGGTGAGGCCCCATCTTGCATGAAAATCGTTGAGTTTAATGCGTCTCTCTCCTGTAGGGCGAGTTTGAATGCTGGCGAAGCATATCGCAGCAACGCTGCCCAGTTGCAATGCACGTCTTTGGTCCTTGAGCGCCAACCAGTTCAAAAAAGTGTGGGCCAATGATGAACATAGCCGTGAAGCCACACGACACGGCAACACGTTCACCATACAGAGAAACTTCATGCGCAGTAACTAGAGGTGAAGATCCCCACATACGGCAGTTCTGTGTGTTCACCTCACCAGTCAGAGAAAAATGAGCTTTGTCTGTCCATAGGATGGTTCAGGGGCAGCCCTCGTCAAGATCAATCTTTGCGAGAAGGCGGAGAGCGGAGTCAACACGTCTTTGTCCGTACCGTGGTGGTGGTGGTTAGTGTTGAACGTCCCGTCGACAACGAGGTCATTAGAGACGGACCGCAAGCTCGGGTTAGGGAAGGATTGGGAAGGAAATCGGCCGTGCCCTTTCAAAGGAACCATCCCGGCATTTGCCTGAAACGATTTAGGGAAATCACGGAAAACCTAAATCAGGATGGCTGGAGACGGGATTGAACCGACGTCCTCCCGAATGCGAATCCAGTGTGCTAATGCCCGTACCGTGGTGCAAGCTGCAGTACGCTATGGATTTTGTACGGATACCATTAGAATGGTTCGAAGCACATTCCGAACAGTGGACCGCGGGATGTTTAACTGTCGTGACACCGCACGCGCACTGCCTGACTATCGGGAATTGCGCGCAGTGTTGTCTGCCATAGTAACAGCGATTTCATCAAACCACCTGTGGTACAACCGGTCGTCGGCCTCTTCCCGAAGCGACGCCCAGTTCTCCAGTTGATTCGAACTTTTTCTGCATGCTTCACACAGCAGGTGGAGAAAGAGGACCCTTCCGTAATCCTTTCAGCAGGCAATATACTCGAAGTGCAGCTGCAGCTTTACTGTTGTTTTGATGACAGAGCTTCACCCATAACGCCATGCTCCTTTTGTCCAAATTCATGTTGACACATAAACAAGAGCACTGCGACTAATCAGGTGTGTGAGACTATGACATACGATGACTGTTCACGAAGCTGGAACTGGACGGTGGCGCTGAGAGGCACGGAAGTCATGCACCCCATACTCTGGACATTAATGCTACCAAATTTGGTACTTGTGCGGTACTTAGTTCCTGTGTTATAAAGTGTTAAATAGGGAAAGTTTAATTATAATCACCCCATACATGTCCTGAACTTTCCTGAACACTTACTTACGTCTTACTACGATAATCTTTTACTACTTAAACTCATTTTTATTTACAATTAGTGTTCGATTTTATTTAATATTTTTGAATTAGGAACTAACTATCCCTGTGATAAGTCAGTAAATTAGTCTACCCGTAACTTAAAAATGTTACTAGCAGTTTAGTAACAGTAATTTTCAGTACATGCGTCGAGTTCTGCCTATCCTGCCATCGTAACATTAGACACGATCGTTGAGCGTTTGTATTTTCTGTAGTTCGAAGAACGCCCCAGAAGCCGTTTTGGTAACAAGCGAACTAACACAGTGCTATTACGAAACATACCGTAAACATGAAATACAGGGTGTTTCAAAAATGACCGGTATATTTGAAACGGCAATAAAAACTAAACGAGCAGCGATAGAAATACACCGTTTGTTGCAATATGCTTGGGACAACAGTACATTTTCAGGCGGACAAACTTTCGAAATTACAGTAAATACAATTTTCAACAACAGATGGCGCTGCAAGTGATGTGAAAGATATAGAAGACAACGCAGTCTGTGGGTGCGCCATTCTGTACGTCGTCTTTCTGCTGTAAGCGTGTGCTGTTCACAACGTGCAAATGTGCTGTAGACAACATGGTTTATTCCTTAGAACAGAGGATTTTTCTGGTGTTGGAATTCCACCGCCTAGAACACAGTGTTGTTGCAACAAGACGAAGTTTTCAACGGAGGTTTAATGTAACCAAAGGACCGAAAAGCGATACAATAAAGGATCTGTTTGAAAAATTTCAACAGACTGGGAACGTGACGGATGAACGTGCTGGAAAGGTAGGGCGACCGCGTACGGCAACCACAGAGGGCAACGCGCAGCTAGTGCAGCAGGTGATCCAACAGCGGCCTCGGGTTTCCGTTCGCCGTGTTGCAGCTGCGGTCCAAATGACACCAACGTCCACGTATCGTCTCATGCGCCAGAGTTTACACCTCTATCCATACAAAATTCAAACGTGGTAACCCCTCAGCGCCGCTACCATTGCTGCACGAGAGACATTCGCTAACGATATAGCGCACAGGATTGATGACGGCGATGTGCATGTGGGCAGCATTTGGTTTACTGACGAAGCTTATTTTTACCTGGACGGCTTCGTCAATAAACAGAACTGGCGCATATGGGGAACCGAAAAGCCCCATGTTGCAGTCCCATCGTCCCTGTATCCTCAAAAAGTACTGGTCTGGGCCGCCATTTCTTCCAAAGGAATCATTGGCCCGTTTTTCAGATCCGAAACGATTACTGCATCACGCTATCTGGACATTCTTCGTGAATTTGTGGCGGTACAAACTGCCTTAGACGACACTGTGAACACCTCGTGGTTTATGCAAGATGGTGCCCGGCCACATCGCACGGCCGACATCTTTAATTTCCTGAATGAATATTTCGATGATCGTGTGATTGCTTTGGGCTATCCGAAACATACAGGAGGCGGCGTGAATTGGCCTCCCTATTCGCCAGACATGAACCCCTGTGACTTCTTTCTGTGGGGACACTTGAAAGACCAGGTGTACCGCCAGAATCCAGAAACAATTGAACAGCTGAAGCAGTACATCTCATCTGCATGTGAAGCCATTCCGCCAGACACGTTGTCAAAGGTTTCGGGTAATTTCATTCAGAGACTACGCCATATTATTGCTACGCATGGTGGATATGTGGAAAATATCGTACTATAGAGTTTCCCAGACCGTAGCGCCATCTGTTGTTGAAAATTGTAACTACTGTAATTTCGAAAGTTTGTCTGCCTGAAAATGTACTGTTGTCCCAAGCATATTGCAACAAACGGTGTATTTCTATCGCTGCTCGTTTCGTTTTTATTGCCGTTTCAAATATACCGGTCATTTTTGAAACACCCTGTAAAATTGATTAGCATACCCCTAAAAATAAGAATATCTGTCTTTCATTTTCAATGACTAATTATAAATATTGGTCACTGATGTTATTCTGAGCTCCTGAGCAGTACCAAGTAAGTGTTTATGAATGCCTTAGCATACTTTGTACTCTTCTAGTAGACAATACCCATAGACTTCTTTCCCTCTGCTTTTATTCTTGTCGTCCTTTCTCTGACTGATTAGTTGCCCTCCCTTATTACCTTTCGTGACAAACACCTGAGTTCCATACTTTCGGGCTTTCCAGTAGTTCAGAACATAGTTTCAGACTGTCATCATGCGTCACACTGCATCTCACATTCTCCTCACATCGGATGATAATCAGTTTCACGTTCACGAATACACTAGGAAATTCCTGTTAATGCCTCCTGTCAACTGACACGGAGGTCTTGCTAATTAGGCATGTGATTCCATGTGTATTCATTGGTTCAAATGGTTCAAATGGCTCTGAGCACTATGGGACTCAACTGCTGTGGTCATCAGTCCCCTAGAACTTAGAACTACTTAAACCTAACTAACCTAAGGACATCACACACACCCATGCCCGAGGCAGGATTCGAACCTGCGACCGTAGCAGCAGCGCGGCTCCGGACTGGAGCGCCTAGAACCGCACGGCCACCATGGCCGGCGTACTCATTGAAGTTAAGTGATTTTATCTTTGAACAAACACTTTTGCCACTTGGATAACTTTTGCTGAGATTAAAACATGAGTAATAACACTTGGTTAATTGGAAATGTCGTAAGTTACTTCTATAACTTGGTGACTTGAATCGAGTCTTCATTTGCAGCACATAAATTTTGGCGTTCAGAATGCTTTCCGGTTATTCGTGTAAGGTAAATGAATCACTGTTATTCGAAGTGGAAGGATGACTGTTGAGGCAACAGAAGCTAAGCATATGGATCCGTTTGTAATAAATCTCGTTTAGCACCTGCGGCGATAAGAAAGCACTTGTAGGCACCTGCTAAACTTTTCCGTTGTAGCTACTTACAATAAGAAACAAACTGAAGTATTTTAAGGAAGTGAAATCATAAGAAATACTACAACACCATTGAGCTATTCTGCCCTTGCTGAAACAGAAGTATACGATTGTTCCTTTTTAATGATTGTCATGCCAAGAGTCGGGGGAAATACGTAACTTGATAACGGTTCTCCCCTAAATGGACGGTTGCGGGTTGTCTGCAGAGTAGCTTAAGCCCTTAAACAGACGCGATTCAGTATGCTCTACATTAAAAACATTTCACGCAAGACTATGACGAACATAGCCAGGACCCGATGTGTTATTTTGTTATTGTGCTAAGCAACATACATGGAAAAAAACTAAATAAACAAAAACGAAGAAAGTTTGCCGAACCAAATTCACTACAACATATACGAGAACGTAATTCGTTTTCATCTGTTACTGGCAGTAGCTCACTAGATTCTGAAAGTGAATTCATACAGCCACTAAAGTGATAGGTAGATTTCAGTCTGAAAGATATAAAAAATGATGTTCGATGAATTCTATGTATACACGTAACATTTTTCTTCTTTAACGAAAGGCTATATGTTACGGTCAAACTGAATTTCGACGTAGTCTCTTTGTCATCTAACACTGCGTCCAACGTTTATCCTGTGAGTAGATTTCATCCTTGAGATGTGATAAGAAAACGTCTGCAAAATTCTCAGCTACCGCTTTCATTAGTGCCTAACCGGTATACAAATGTCAATAGGTATCAGATCTGGTGAGCAAATTTCATGTCCCAATAATTCGTATTCCAAACCGGCCAGTTTTCTTGTTGTCAGAACTTCTTTGTGGACAAGTTCCAAATCGATAATCCTTCTTTAGGCTGCAAAAATCGTACTTGCGTTGATTCAAGCATTTCATCCATATTGATAGTATTGGCCAGTTATTGTTTTTTTTTTTATTTTTTTTTTTAAAAGGCACTCAATAAGAAGACTAAATTTTGTGTCCCAGAGATTTGCCAGCAGATGAATTGGACTTCCTGTTAGACGCAGAGAGCTAGATACTACACTCATTGCTTTGATAGGTTTCCCTTTTTTGCCGTGAAGTTATGAATCCACGTCTCGTCCAAAGTTACAGATCAGCTCATAAAACAAAGTGGATTCATTTTAAAATACTCCACACATTGATTAGAAATTAGTTTCGCATTTGCTGTGGATCAGTTTCCGACAAATGTGGCACTCATCGAGCAATGTTTTTTTCAAAATTTAATCACGATATGCCTATGGTGTCAGCTGTCTCCTAAAGATTCACTCCGAAATCGTCCATGCCACGTTGGACGTTGTTTCGTCTATGGTTTCAGTTTTGGGTAGTCCTTCACATAGATCATCGCAAGAGTACCGCCACGCTGAATTCTATACAAATGAAAGAAGTTACCCCCTATTAATTTTCACCAACGCTGGATGAATTTTCATCGTGATAAGATGTCCAACCCAAACTACTTTATGTCTGCTTAGTATTCCAGTTTATCTATTTGGACAAAACACAGACAGCACGACTGCTTAGAAGAAACGTGTAAACAAAATTATTCAAAACTAACAGTAAACTTATGTTTTGCGGAACGTCTACCAACACATAAAAAACAAAGTTCCATAATTACCAACATGTCCACGCCAAGAAGAGAAATTTTTTCTCGTACATTAACAGCACTGGAAGGAATGTGAATACACTGGGAAAAGAATGTGGACACGACTCGAAATTCTTGGAGTCGCAGGTACCACAGAGACCAAAGGACTCTCCTTGCTTTTACCTGTTATTTTCTGTAGGCCGCAGGAACGGGGGAGCTTCCCTAGTAAACGAAGGCAGCGCAACCCACTTCCATTAAGGAGAGTAACAATCCAGGTGAGTGAAAACAGGGACTTGCGTTGTGACGCTCTGCTGAGTAACTGCTGCGGAACGCGTTTATACCATAAAACGACGACTTTCTTCGCAGAAAAAGAATTAAGTTTAAAAACGTGCATCTGTTTTAAAACATTGGTGGTGTTAGTCGCAGCAAGCTTTACATAGAATTCAAAAACTGTAATGGGAGGCACTCAGTCAAATTCTATCTTTAACTACTCTACTTCAGCATGACTGGCACTATCACATAATATTCAGGAACGTTCACACGAGGTATCTGCTAGTTTATTCAACAGGTAGAGCTGATATTGACCAGCTCAGCCTGAATTCCGTCGTTTCGGGGAACTTGTTCCTACATGAGGATACTAAATGTTACAGCAAAGAGAGAATTATTGATACTTACGTCGAAAACGCACAACATGGGAGACAATGGATCAATGGATGAAAAATATTCTATGTAGCTAGTCTTACCGAGGATGTTAGCACACATGACGTGGTTGTCCGTTTACATTCCATAAATAAGATATACGTAAAGAGTCTCACTCACTCTCTCTCTCTCTCTCTCTCTGTCTGTTCGAGTAACGATACTCCACAAAAACGCCAAAAAATATCAGCGTAGCGTACATTCCACCATCAGTAGACACAATCCAGAATCTTTCGAGACGTTTAAAATGTAATATGTAGTCTTTCTCGCGGAACTGCTAACTACAAAGCGAATTCGGACGGGACGGAGAGCAGCCAGAGACAATTTGAAGGTTTTAGTCGACCTATGAGATGTTCGCATGTGCCATAAATGGAAGAGCACAGCACGTAATCCAACCTTGTTACAAACGATCAGGGGTATTTTTTTTTTTTTGTGGCTTTAGGGCGCACAACTTCAATGGTCATTAGCGCCCTGACTACTCTAAGAATGCACCGCGAGACACAAGTTGACAACAACAACTAAAAGGGAAAACACGATAAAAGACAGACTGACAGGCATAGGATTAAAAAACAGCATCATCAAATGTCCTTAGAGAGGTTTGTCAAATTGATAAAACGAAGAACACGAGCAGCTGCTCGTGGGTCATCCGCTAAAATGGCTTCGAAAGTACTTGGCAGGTTAAGATCTAGACGCAGTGTGTTAAAATCTGGACAGGACATTAAAACGTGTCGAACCGTCAGCAAGTGCCCACATGGGCAGAACGGCGCCGGCGCAGCCGTCAGCAGATGACGATGGCTGAACCGGCAGTGCCCAATTCTTAACCGGGCCAAAACTACCTCCTCCCGCCGAGAAGGGCGTGAGGAGGACGTCCAAGCCACGGGAAGAGGTTTTAAGGCCCGAAGCTTGTTGTCTGTAAGTGCAGCCCAATCGGCATGCCACAGCGATAAAATGCGCCGACAAATGACCCTGCTAAAATCGGACGAAGGGACACAACAAGAAGCTGTCCGAGGCTGGAGGACCGCAGCCTTGGCCGCGGCATCTGCAGCTTCGTTCCCAGGGATACCGACATGGCCAGGAACCCACATAAAGCTAACCGGAGAACCGACGTCCACCAGCTGCTGAAGAGAACGTTGGATCCGGTGTACGAAAGGGTGAACCGGGTACGGATCACTGAGACTCTGGATGGCGCTCAGGGAGTCGGAGCAGATGACATAAGCAGAATGTCGGTGGCGGCAGATGTAAACAACAGCCTGGTAGAGGGCAAAGAGCTCAGCTGTGAAGACCGAACAATGGCCATGGAGCCGGTATTTGAAACTTTGTGCCCCGACTATAAAGGAACACCCGACCCCGTCATTGGTCTTAGAGCCATCTGTATAAATGAAAGTCATGTTGATGAACTTCGAACGAAGTTCCAAAAAACGGGAGTGGTAGACCGAACCGGGGGTAACCTCTTTTGGGAGCGAGCTGAGGTCAAGGTGAACGCGGACCTGAGCCTGGAGCCAAGGTGGCGTGTGGCTCTCACCCACTCGAAAGGTTGCAGGGAGTGAAAAATTAAGGTGGTGAAGGAGGCGACGAAAGCGAACTCCAGGGGGTAGCAGGGCAGAGACATACAACCCGATTGACGGTCGAGAGAGTCGTCAAAAAAGGAACGATAAGACGGATGGTCGGGCATTGACAGTAACCGACAGGCATACCGACAAAGCAGTATATCGCGCCGGTAGGTGAGTGTCAATTCGCCAGCGTCAGCATGAAGACTCTCTACGGGACTAGTATAAAATGCTCCGATCGCAAGTCGTAAACCCCGATGTTGTATGGAGTTGAGGCGGCGTAAGATGGATGGCCGTGCAGAGGAGTATACGAAGCTCCCTTAATCCAGCTTGGAGCGGACGATCGACCGATATAGACGAAGTAGGACGGTTCGATCCGCTCCCCACGACATACCACTTAGAACACGTAGGACATTTAAAGAACGGGTACAACGGGCGGCCAAATATGACACTTGTGGAGACCAGCTAAGTTTCCTGTCAAATGTAAGGCCTAAAAATGTGGTTGTCTCCACGATTGGGAGAGCAACGGGACCGAGTCGTAAGGACGGTGGGAGAAACTCTTTGTAGCGCCAGAAGTTAATACAGACCGTCTTCTCGGCAGAAAAACGGAAGTCATTGGCGACACTCCAGGAGGAAACACAGTCAAGAGAACGCTGAAGACAGCGCTCCAGGACACGTGTACACTGCGCGCTGCAATAGATGGTAAAATCGTCCACGAAAAGGGAGCCTGATACATCAGCTGGGAGGCAATCCATTATTGGATTGATCGCGATGGCGAAGAGAGCGACGCTCAAAACTGAGCCCTGTGGCACCCCATTCTCCTGGCGAAAGGTGTCGGACAGGACAGAACCCACACGTACCCTGAACTGTCGATCCATTAAAAAGGAACGAATAAAAAGAGGGAGGCGACCGCGAAGGCCCCATGTATGCATGGTGCGGAGAATGCCCGCCCTCCAACAGGTGTCGTAAGCCTTCTCCAAATCAAAGAACACAGCCGCGGTCGGGCGCTTCCGCAAGAAGTTATTCATAATGAAGTTCGACAAGGTAACCAGATGGTCAACAGCAGAGTGGCGCCTACGAAATCCACATTGTACATTGGTAAGTAGGCGTCGAGACTCGAGCAGCCAAACCAATCGAGAGTTAACCATTCGCTCCATCACTTTACAGACACAGCTGGTAAGCGAGATAGGTCGATAACTGGAAGGCAAGTGCTTGTCCTGCCCTGGCTGAGGAATCGGGACAACAATAGACTCGCGCCAGCATGCGGGAACAAGTCCCTCAATCCAGATGCGATTGTATGTACGAAGAAGAAAACCTTTACCCGCAGGAGAAAGGTTCTTCAGCATCTGAATATGAATAGAATCAGGCCCTGGAGCGGAGGACCGTGATCGGCCAAGTGCGTTTTAGAGTTCCTGCATGGTGAATGGGGCATTATAACTTTCACAATTCGAGGAGCGGAAGTTAGGTGGCCTAGCCTCCTCTGCCTGTTTGCGGGGGAGGAAGGCAGGGTGGTAATAAGCGGAGCTCGAAACCTCTGCGAAAAAGCGGCCGAAGGCATTGGAGACAGCCTCAGGGGCCACAAGGACGTCATTCGCGACCTTCAAGCCAGAAACTGGTGAGTGGACCTTAGTGCCAGATAGCCGGCGCAGGCTACCCCAGACAACAGAAGAAGGAGTAAAACTGTTGAAGGTGCTTGTGAAAGCAGCCCAGCTGGCTTTCTTGCTTTCTTTGATAATACGACGACACTGAGCACGTAATCGTTTATAATTGATACAATTCGCCACTGTAGGGTGGCGTTTAAATGTGCGTAAAGCACGTCGACGAGCACGTAAAGCGTCTCTACATGCTGCGGTCCACCAGGGGACCGGTACGCGACGTGGAGAAGAAGTAGGGTGAGGGATGGGATATTCAGCAGCAGCGAGAATGACTGCCGTGAGGTGTGCGACCTGACGATCGCAGCTTGTAAAGGTTTGATCCTGAAAGGTCGCCCTGGAAGAGAAGAGCCTCCAGTCTGCCTTGGAGATGGTCCAACTAGAGGAGCACGGAGAGGGGGTATGCTGCAGGAGATGGATAACACACGGGAAGTGGTCGCTCGAATATGTATCAGAAAGTGCATACCACTCAAACTGACGTGCAAGTTGGGGAGTACATATAGAGAGGTCTAAATGGGAATAGGTGTGAGATGTGTCCGGAAGAAAAGTAGGGGCGCCAGTATTGAGGCAGACAAGATTGAGCTGGTTGAAAAGGTCTGCTAACAAGGAGCCCCTCGGGCAGGATGCTGGAGAGCCCCAAAGGGGATGGTGGGCATTGAAGTCTCCAGTTAACAAAAATGGTGCAGGTAGCTGAGCAATAAGTTGCATCATGTCTGCCCTGGTAACGGCAGATGACGACGGAGTGTAAACGGTACAAATGGAAAACGTAAAAGTGGGGAGAGTAATGCGGATGGCAACTGCCTGCAGGCCGGTGTGCAACGTGATGGGATCGTAGTAAATATCATCCCGGACCAGCAACATAACCCCTCCATGAGCTGGGATACCTACCACAGGGGGTAGGTCAAAACGCACAGAGGTGTAGTGTGCCAAGGCAATTTGATCGCATGGGCGTAGCTTCGTTTCCTGGAGGGCTACGACGAGCGGACGGTGCAAGCGGAGCAGCAACTTCAAGTCCTCTCGGTTGGAGCGAATGCTGCGAATATTCCAGTGAATAAGTGCCATCGTAATAAAAGGAAGATGAAAGATGGGGTCACCTCGAAGGCCGCTGAGGGCCTGGCTTCGAGCGAGCACTGCCGCCGCTATCAGTAGGCGGACAGTCATCGTCCATTGGGTCTATAGGTTCATCGGCCATCTCGGGAGGATGGCCGGGAGGGGGAGCTTCCTCCGCCGGTGAACGGCTAGATGTACGGCTACCAGCGGTGCGGCCAGGCGAAACGGATGACGGCCTGGGGCGGCAACCACTGGGTGGCGCAGGAGAAGAAATGCGCCGTGGCGGAGAAGGAGAACTGTGCTTCCTATGGGCCTTTTTGGAAGGACGTTTGGTGGAAGTACCGGTCGAAGGCTGGGAAGTCGAGGTACGTAGGAAGTCTGCACGGGATGGTTCCTTCTTGAAGGCCCGTGCATCTGACTTCGGGGTCTTCGTCTTAGCAGAAGCTGATGAAGGGGCTGGTGTCTGTGGGGTGATGGGAGGAAGAGGAGACGTCGACCGCGCGATCTTAGCACTGGCCGAACGGACGACCGTAGTGCTGAAGGTCAGATCGCATGTCTGGGTTGCTACCTCCCTGGTAGTCCGAGGAGAGGCGAGGACAGTACTGTATTTCCCCGCTGGGAGCAGCGCGGGCTTCCTACTAGCCAATAGCTTGCGAGCAGCCGAGGTGGACACTTTCTCTTTGACCCGAATTTCTTGGATACAGCGTTCTTCCTTATAGACAGGACAGTCGCGGGAGGATGCGGCATGGTCACCCTGACAGTTCACACAACGAGGAGACGGAGGTGGACAGTCACCCTCATGGGCATCCCTGCCACAAGTGACACATTTAGCCGCATTGGAACAAGACTGTCGAGTGTGATTGAAACGCTGACACTGGTAGCAGCGCGTAGGTGTCGGGACATAGGGGCGAACAGAAATAACCTCGTAGCCCGCCTTGATGCGCGATGGCAGCTTAACACTATCGAAGGTCAAGAAAAGTGTCCGGGTCGGTACAAGGTCATTGTTGACCTTTTTCATGACCCTATGGACAGCCGTCACGCCCTGCTCAGCAAGGAAAGATTGAATCTCCTCGTCAGTCAATCCGTTGAGGGAGCTAGTATAGACTACACCACGAGACGAATTCAAAGTTCGGTGGGCCTCCACCCGGACAGGGAACGTGTACAGGAGTGTGGCCCGAAGCAGTTTTTGTGCCTGAAAGGCACTCTCAGTTTCTAGTAATAAGGTACCGTTACGCAACCTGGTACAAGATTTGACAGATCCGGCTATGGCATCTACGCCCTTCTGGATAACGAAAGGGTTGACAGAGGAAAAATCCTTTCCGTCCTCAGATCGAGAAACGACGAGGAACTGTGGGGCAGGCGGTAGTACTTTTGTCACTGGTGGCTGGTCACGTTTCCGTTTTTGGGCAGAAGTCGAGAGAGATGGAGTAGAATCCATTGCAGAGGAATCCCCCATGATTGCCAGCGTCTCCGATGGCGCGCTCCTTCCTTGTGGGGACTCTCTCAGAGGGCACTCCCGCCTTAGGTGAATGTTTACACCTCAGGTCACACCTCCCGAGAAACAGACGGAGGAACCAATCGGCATGGTCAGAAGGTATCAGCTCAGGCAATCACCCCTCCCCGGACCTGGCCTTTACCAGGGGGTACGCGCGTGCCTTACATGTGTACCCAGGGCGGGGAATTACGCGTTACCCCGTCACCGGCTACGCGTGCGAACGCGTGGGTCGGCCTTCAGGCACGCACAGGGAGGAAGGAAGAAGAGGAAAAAGAAGAGAGAGAGGGAGAAAGAGGACAGACTGTCTCAAACGCCGAGGCGGAGACCAGAGAAGGCAAGGAGAAGAAGGCAATGAGAAGGCAAGGAGAAGAAGGCAATGAGAAGGCAAGGAGAAGAAGGCAATGAGAAGGCAAGGAGAAGAAGGCAATGAGAAGGCAAGGAGAAGTCAAGGGAAAGAGTAAGGAAGACAGTGAGGTGGAGAAGAGCAAAGAAAGGAACCAACAAAAGGAAGGAAGAAACGAGAAGTGAAAAACCAAAAAGACCACAATTATAGGTCGTGGAACCGTCCGTCTCCGGACGCAGGCGCTAACTACCCCCGTGAGGGGGATGGACTCCTTTTAGTCGCCTCGTACGACAGGCAGGAATACCTCGTGCCTATTCTAATCCCCGGACCCGCAGGGGGGGATCAGGGGTATGAAATGTAAAGTACCTGCTTGGGCGAGGTCCAAACAGCAGTCCTGAAGAAGTATGTCTTATCACTAGTGGAGTCAACAGACAACACATTGCAAAACACATATGCCGAATAATGGCTTCTGGAAGGTGGGGGATTCCTTTAGTACACTGCGTGGCGTCTCATGATTGTTCAGTTTACCTTGTGGAAATTTTTACGTAATGTTATTTAGAAAACATACCACATTTTTTCTGTTATGGCTTGTTACTTCCGTTTTCACTAAAACTAAGCAGAAAAACCTGTTGCATGTATCTGATGGCGTGAATACATACACTTCTGGAAATGGAAAAAAGAACACATTGACACCGGTGTGTCAGACCCACCATACTTGCTCCGGACACTGCGAGAGGGCTGTACAAGCAATGATCACACGCACGGCACAGCGGACACACCAGGAACCGCGGTGTTGGCCGTCGAATGGCGCTAGCTGCGCAGCATTTGTGCACCGCCTCCGTCAGTGTCAGCCAGTTTGCCGTGGCATACGGAGCTCCATCGCAGTCTTTAACACTGCAACACAGGACGACTGTAAAAAACTGCTCGAGTCAGCAAAGAACATTAACACAATCAGGTGCGAGCCACCACGGAAGAGACGACCGCTAGTGATCATACACCACGTGCCAGACACAATCAGTGACAAAGACTTTCTTGAAAGCCTCTATGAACTGAACCTTAGTGAGGAAGTTGAGAAAGAGGCTTTCCTGAAAGAGACAAAAATCAAATTCCGAACAGGACCAAGAGGGCGGGGATACAATCATCAAGTTATTGAAGTCACGCCGAATCTGCACAAAATTTTGACAAAACGGGATAGAGTCTATATAGATTTCCAGTCTCTAACTGTCAAAAATTTCGCCCAAGTCCCCACCTGCTACAAGTGCTGTGATATTGGACACACCACAAAGCAGTGTAAAGACACCGAAATCACGTGCTCCAATTGCAAAGGGAAGGGCCACATAAGAAATCAGTGCAAACTAGCAGAACAAGACATCTGCATCCCCTGCAGAATCCGAGGCAAATTGTGTGCCAGACGAAGAGGTCTTGATTGTCAAACACATAAATTCCTCCAAGATCGACTGCTACAGAGCTTCGATTATGGAGAATGAAAGCAGCCCAACACTGCCCCAATCAAGAATGCAAAAAACGAACTATAAATCACCATCGACCATTAATCGAAACCATCAAAGAGCTATAAGCTGGCGCAGGCAGATGGGACTGCTTCCCACTCACCCCACACACACAGACGATATCCCATCTCTTCAAGGCATGCACGCATTACATGACAGTTGTATAAATACCATGGACTTCATCGACGACATGGTACTTAATGGAGCTATACATTACAACATAGCCAAACAACTTAAAAAACAGATGCAATACTGGGTCAGCTACCAGCAATCACTGCATGCGAGAATTGACGAGCTGGAATTTGAAGTGCTATACAATGCACACAGCAACACCGATCAAATACAAAACAATAGCACACAAACAAACACGAACACAGACAAGTCTGTAAACCTAAACAAACACACGGAAAACGAACAAATGGACAATACACAGAAATCTCACGCAACACCTGACTATACCAAAGCTAGCAGCGAAGAAAGAATAAACGACAACACACCAAAAAGGTATAATACAAAAAGATGTACAGGATATATAAAACCAGTGAATTTTGTATCTGGAGGGATAATTAACCCTGCAGATCATACACAACAACGCATAACACCTCAACAACATAATGAAACACAACAGATGACCGGATGTAACGAGACATATAGGAAAAAGGTAGTAGTCCTTGACACAAACCTACTTACGGGTGATCACGATAGTGACGATGAGTGTACAGATAGTGATAGCAAAAAGAAAGGTGACGACAGTGCAATAGGTAGTGTAAACATAAGAAAAAGTAATGGTGAAAGAAGAAGAGCCGCAGGTAGCAGCTCATCAGCCTCACCACCATTGAAGACGGAACAAGACACCACACCGGTGACATCTGCACTTCGAGATAAATATAGCGGAATCATCCCATATGTAGAAAAAGAGCAGAAGGGAAAAGTCGGCCAAACACCATGGCATGCTGACTACAACAATGTAGAACTAAACTTAAGATTAAGTAGGCTAGAATATAAGGACACATTCATCACAGCACAAAGACTGCTAACCAGACTACTTCACCCACTAGGCAGCTATGTATGCTTCCCGACGACTGAACAATCTGACAGAATGACTTTAAAGACCGCAAACATACCTACAGACCCAGCAGAGCTAGAAAAATTAGTCATACTAGCGTGTAGTCGGAGGGGGGAAACATATAACCCACACCAAGTGTACAAGGACCAAGTGAGGGCACATGGCAGAACTGACTTTGACTACTCGCAAACAGGACACAAATTCTACCTTCATGTGAAACACCCATGAAAATAATACAACTTAATGCTAATAGAAGCACACTCGTTAGTGCAGAACTGCCGCGAGTAGCTCTGGACTTGCAGGCGGATATTCTCTGCCTGCAAGAACCTTACGTGACAACCCAGGGAAACTTAACTAACCTACCCTGGGACGCTGTCACAATGTCAGACAGACGAAACTACAAGGCTGCCATAGTTGTCCTCAACAAAACTTTAAATATCACTAAGATTACGCAGCTATGCAACAGTCATCTGGCCACGGCAGAAATAACTAAAGGTCGAGACACATGGGTGGTCTCATCACTATACGCACAGTACAGTGACAACATAGAGCCATACCTACATATGATACAAGACATTGCTGAGTATTCTAGAAATAAGAACCTAATTATATGTGCAGATCCACACTATGGCACTCGGACAGAACGGACGACAGAGGACGGAAAGTCAACGACGTCATACAGGAGACACAACTATATATTATAAATGAAGACGGACCTACACCTACATACAGAGGTGCAGACGGATCTGCCACCAAAATCGATATTACTCTGGCGAATGACAGAACATTAGGACGACTGCAAAGATGGACCATACACGACTCTCTGACCACAAGTGATCACAACATAATAGAAATAAGTCTCACAACAAACAATTACCGCACCACACACAATACAACACACTTCAACTTTAAAAGAGCGAATTGGGACAGACTACAACAAATTGTTCAAAATGAGAATATATACAACATACAGGGAAGCGTGGACTACAGAGCACACAAACTGACACAAATCATCCAAACAGCACAAGAAACAGCAATACCTACGCACACACATAGCAAACAACGGGAAACACCATGGTCAGACGAATTAACCAGACTCAAACGTGACATGACAAGGAAACGAAAACTATACCAGAGGACATGGATACAAAGAGACAAACTACTAAGACTAGCTGCATATAGGGAAGCCAAAGAACTCTTCAAAAAGACATTATTTCAGACCAGGAAACAACATTGGGAGAGCTACTTGACCACACACACACAACAGAATATCTGGGGGGAACAATACAAGATCCTGACAGAAAAAATAAAGACCCCATTGGCATTAACCACGCTACGGCAGGATGACGGCACAATGACAGTGGGATGGAGAAACACAGCACAATATCTGCTGAACAAACTCCTCCCGGAAGATGCCACAGACTCAGACACACAGGAACAGATCACACTCAGACAAGAACTTCATGAACAGTATAACACCGACGCCGTCACCTGTCCCTTTGCGCACGAGGAAGTTGCGGTAGCGATAAGAGAGCTAAAGAATAAAAAAGCACCTGGACCCGACAGGATCCATGCAGAAGTGCTTAAGAGGCTAGCACCACAGATCACCCCATACTTAACAGAACTACTAAACGACGCCTTAAGGCTAGGCCGTGTACCGACAGTCTGGAAAACCTCAAATGCAGTCATCATACGAAAATCATCAGACAGAGACCAATCAGATCCGAAATCCTACAGACCAATATGCCTCATAAACACCATGGCAAAAATCCAAGGGAGGCTACTGTGTGACCGCTTGCAGGCTCACAGAACCCTACTTGGAATGAATCCCCACCAGTTTGGATTTCGGAAAGGGAAAAGCATCGATGATGCAATAAACAGAGCTTTAGAAATTACACAAAACACAGATAAAACATACTCTTTGGCAATCATGATAGACATCGCAGGAGCATTTGACAACCTGTGGTGGCCAGCACTGTTTCTGAGGTTACGCCAGATGGAAGTACCCGCAGCCCTATACAACAGTCTTTTAGACTACTGCAGAGACAGAATAGTGGAATGGCGCGTGGGCAACCGGAAGGTAATAAGGAAAATTACCAAGGGATGTCCGCAGGGATCGATCTGTGGACCCATCTTCTGGGACATAATTTTTGAACCTCTCCTGCAACTGCTGGAGGAGGATATGAGGACAGACGGGGCTGTCGCCTATGCAGATGACCTATTGGTGGTTATCTCAACAAACACAAGAGCCCAGCTAGAGGAGAAGGCGAGTGGCACACTGCAAACAATAACACAATGGTGCAACACAAACAAGCTCAAGATAGCGGGCAATAAAACAACATACACACTGCTCAAAGGGCAACTCAGACGCAATCCATCTATTAAAATACAGAACAACAACATAAAGAGAATGACGGTAACCCGCTACTTGGGCGTATACATAGATGAGAAGCTGAACTTCCATGAACACATCAGAATAACAACAAACAAGGCAGAAAAATTACTACATAAACTGGCAAGGATTAATTCAGGACAATACAGACTTCCTCTGTCAGTCACACGAACTTACCACTGCGCACTCTTCGAATCAGTGCTAAGCTTTGCGGCCAGTACATGGGCGCACAGACTCAACCTCGTCTCAAACAGAACAGCGGTTAGGCGAGGGCAGAGAAGCGTCCTTCTGCGACTATCGGGAGCCTTCGGCACTACATCAGTTGAAGCACTGTGTGTCGTGCTAGGAATCTTCCCGATAGATATCACAATCAAATATCGGGCCGCTCTGTACTGGTTAAAGATGGGTAGACTAGACCAGGTCAACATATTGACTGGTTCCCCGCTGAACAATAAGCGGGACCTCAAAAAATGGAAAATCAACACATGGCAACAGGAATGGGGCACAAGTGATAAGGGACGGAGAGTCTATACATTTTTTCCGAACATAACGGAAAGATTAAGAATGAAACATGCCGATCCTAGCCGCGGCATGGTGCATTTCTTGACTGGCCACGGACCTTATCCCACGCACTTAAATCGCGTGAGTCTTAGAGACACATCAACGTGTACATGTGGAGGTATGGGAACTCCCGAACACACAATCCTATTCTGCGGGAAATACAGACAGCACAGGAACACACCTGGGATACAACACCTACAGACAGAGGAACACATATACGATGCGATCAGAACACCTGAACTTTGGGACATACTGAACACACTAACAGACAAAATTTCTGACGAATGCCACAAAGAGTACAGGAACAGAAGACCACACAGACAATAAACCTATATGCAGCACCCAGACAGACACCATAGTGTGGAAGAACTAAACTAAGTCTCAATATAAAAGAACTGACATGCAATAGACTTACATAAGTAGACCTAAAACTGACAATAGATTAATGTATAAAATTAGACATAAACAGTGTCGGCGCACCGTCGCAATTGCCATCAGCTACCACGGCACTCTAAACCTGTATACAAGTAACCAGATAGAACATAAATAGAGAAATCAAACGCCATAAATAGAATAGAACAGAACTTCCTAGGCTAAGGTTAGGGGACTGAGGATCAGAGGCTTGAAGATAAATCCCAAGGCGCTCATCCTCAGTCCCCTACGGTGGTGGGACTATCATCTCTTCCTTTCCTATCGTCTTTTCTCCTCTTCAGTCCAAACTATTCCTTGTATTTCCTTCTTCTAATTCAAAATTTATTTTTGTAAAAATTTTGTTAAATCGGTATTGGGAAAGCTGCCAAAGTAAAAAAAAGGGCAACGGTGCAACCGGATGCGGGAACTGGTGTGAGTTTCATCAGCTACATCAGTGTCCGCACACCGGTCGTAGCGGCCAAGTGGTCAAAATAGACCCACCTTAAGCACTTAGGTGGTGGGTCGTAAAATCAGGGCGGCAAGTGAAAAAAAAAAATGTCTTTAACACTGGTAGCATGCCGCGACAGCGTGGACGTGAACCGTATGTGCAGTTGACGGACTTTGAGTGAGGGCGTATAGTGGGCATGCGGGAGGCCGGGTGGACGTACCGCCGAATTGCTCAACACGTGGGGCGTCAGGTCTCCACAGTACATCGATGTTGTCGCCAGTGGTCGGCGGAAGGTGCACGTGCCCGTCGACCTGGGACCGGACCGCAGAGACGCACGGATGCACGCCAAGACCGTAGGATCCTACGCAGTGCCGTAGGGGACCGCACCGCCACTTCCCAGCAAATTAGGGACACTGTTGCTCCTGGGGTATCGGCGAGGACCATTCGCAACCGTCTCCATGAAGCTGGGCTACGGTCCCGCACACCGTTAGGCCGTCTTCCGCTCACGCCCCAACATTGTGCAGCCCGCCTCCAGTGGTGTCGCGACAGGTGTGAATGGAGGGACGAATGGAGACGTGTCGTCTTCAGCGATGAGAGTCGCTTCTGCCTTGGTGCCAATGATGGTCGTATGCGTGTTTGGCGCCGTGCAGGTGAGCGCCACAATCAGGACTGCATACGACCGAGGCACACAGGGCCAACACCCGGCATCATGGTGTGGGGAGCGATCTCCTACACTGGCCGTACACCACTGGTGATCGTCGAGGGGACACTGAATAGTGCACGGTACATCCAAACCGTCATCGAACCCATCGTTCTACCATTCCTAGACCGGCAAGGGAACTTGCTGTTCCAACAGGACAATGCACGTCCGCATGTATCCCGTGCCACCCAACGTGCTCTAGAAGGTGTAAGTCAACTACCCTGGCCAGCAAGATCTCCGGATCTGTCCCCCACTGAGCATGTTTGGGACTGGATGAAGCGTCGTCTCACGCGGTCTGCACGTCCAGCACGAACGCTGGTCCAACTGAGGCGCCAGGTGGAAATGGCATGGCAAGCCGTTCCACAGGACTACATCCAGCATCTCTACGATCGTCTCCATGGGAGAATAGCAGCCTGCATTGCTGCGAAAGGTGGATATACACTGTACTAGTGCCGACATTGTGCATGCTCTGTTGCCTGTGTCTATGTGCCTGTGGTTCTGTCAGTGTGATCATGTGATGTATCTGACCCCAGGAATGTGTCAATAAAGTTTCCCCTTCCTGGGACAATGAATTCACGGTGTTCTTATTTCAATTTCCAGGAGTGTATTTCCCCAAATCATTCTACGAAAGCCAGAAGTTAGCTGAAGGACAGATACTTAAAGTCTCATAATAATGAAAATTCAGTTGAGAGGAAGAAAGGCGGTAGTAAGTTGGTGTAACAAAGTGCTAAAAACATTTTATACCATCGGATCGCAGCCTCTAAAGATTGCTTTATTTTCATGTCACCCTCCATTCCCCTACCATTTTTTTCTTCAGAAGAATCTTGGTCTTACTTTCTCTCTTTTATGTCTAGTATCAGCAAAGTAGGAGGACGTTCAAACTGCAGTTCTCCAGTCTTAGTTATTTCCTGTTTTTCCTGATGTTGTTTTACCATGTCACCACGTCAGCGTTTCGCTGCAATAAACCCTACAGCTTCAAGCTTCGTGTTCTGACTTCCGTAAGTCTGAAATATTAATATTTAAATCCATTCTTAGCTTCTACTTGTTTCCGATTCTAGAACGTGGTTTATTTCAAAGATTTAAGATATAAGTTTCGACATCATGATGGAGCATTAGCGATTGTACTTAATCTTAATTGTAATTAATCTTAATCGGATTAATTTTCATTTCATGGTGGTTGTTATATATATAACCAAAACAGTTAACCACTAGTAAAATTTAAAGCACAAATGTCTTAGACATTGACTGGAAGTGGGGTAGTGATGTAAACTAATGGGACAGTTGAAAATTTGTGCCGCACCGGGACTCGAAGCCGGGTCTCCTGCTTCCTAGCCATCCGGACACGGTGGCCATCACAACTGCACAGATACCCTAGTATGACTCCCGTCAGACCAAATTCTCAACTTATCCAGTAGTGCCCCTTGCCCAATAATCCTTATTAATCGCGGTATTTCGCCTGTAAAAAAGAAGAGCACCACATTTATACACTGAAGCGCCAAAGAAACTGGTATAGGCATGCTTACTCATATATAGAGATATTCAAGCAGGCAGAGTACAGCTTTGCGGTCGGCAACAACTATACAGAGTGGTCCATTGATCTTGACCGGGCCATATATCTCACGAAATAAGCGTCAAACGAAAAAACTACAAAGAACGAAACTTGTCTAGCTTGAAGGGGGAAAACAGATGGCGCTATGGTTGGCCCGCTGGATGGCGCTGCCGTAGGTCAAACGGATATCAACTGCGTTTCTTTAAACAGGAAGCCCCATTTTTATTACATATTTATATAGTACGTAAAGAAATATGAATGTTTTTGTTGGACCACTTTTTTCGCTTCGTGATAGACGGCGCTGTAATAGTCACAAACATTTGACTCACAATTTTAGATGAACTGTTGGTAACAGGTAGGTTTTATAAACTAAAATACAGAACGTAGGTACGTTTGAACATTTTATTTCGGTTGTTCCAGTGTGATGAATGTACCTTTGTGAACTATAATTCTGATAATGCATGTTGTTACAGCGTGATTACCTTTGAATACCACTGTAATGCAATAAATGCTCAAAATGATGTCCGTCAACCTCAATATATTTGGCAATACGTGTAACGACATTCCTCTCAACTACGAGTAGTTCGTCTTTCGTAATGTTCGCACATGTATTGACAATGCGCTGACGCATGTTGTCAGGCGTTGTCGGCGGATCACAATAGCAAATATCCTTCAACTTTCCCCACAGAAAGAAATCCGGGGACGCCAGATCCGGTGAACGTGCGGGCCATGGTATGGTGCTTCGACGATCAATCCACCTGTCATGAAACATGCTATTCAATACCGCTTCAACCGCACGCGAGCTATGTACCGGACATCCATCATGATGGAAGTACATACCATCCTGTCATGCAGTGAAACATCTTGTAGTAACATCGGTAGAACATTAATTGGAAATCAGCATACATTACACCATTTAGATTGCCATCGATAAAATGGGGGCCAATTATCCTTCCTCCCATAATGCCGCACCATACATTAACCCGCCAAGGTCGCTGATGTTCCACTTGTCGCAGCCATCGTGGATTTTCCGTTGCCCAGTAGTGCATATTGTGCCGGTTTACGTTACCGCTGTTGGTGAATGACGCTTCGTCGCTAAATAGAACGCGTGAAAAAATTCTGTCATCGTCCAGTGGCAGAAATGTACACGACGTTCAAAGTCGTCGCCACGCAATTCCTGGTGCACAGAAATATGGTACGGGTGCAATAGATGTTGATGTAGCATTCTGAACACCGACGTTTTTGAGATTCCGATTCTCGCGCAATTTGTCTGCGACTGATGTGCGGATTAGCCGCGACAGCAGCTAAAACACCTACTTGGGCATCATGATTTGTTGCAGGTCATGGTTGACGTTTCACATGTGGCTGAACACTTCTTGTTTCATTAAATAACGTATCTATCCGGCGAACGGTCCGGACACTTGGATGATGTCGTCCAGGATACCGGGAAGCATACATAGCACACGCCCGTTGGGCATTTTGATCACAATAACCATACATCAACACGATATCGACCTTTACCGCAATTGGTAAACGGCCCATTTTAACACGGGTAATGTATCACGAAGCAAATACCGTCCTCACAGGCGGAATGTTACGTGAAAACACGTACTTATACGTTTGTGACTGCTACAGCGCCATCTATCATAAAGCGAAAAAAGTGGTCCAACTAAAACATTCATATTTCTTTACGTACTACACGAATATGCAATAAAAAATGGGGGTACCTATTTAAAAGAAACGCAATTGATATCCGTTTGACCTACGACAGCGCCATCTAGCGGGCCAGCCATAGCGCCATCTGGTTTCCCCCTTCAAGCTAGACGAGTTTCGTTCTTTGTAGCTTTTTCGTTTGATGCTTGTTTTGTGAGATATTTGGCCCGTTCACTATCAATAGACCACCCTGTATGAGACAACAACTGGCACAGTTGTTAGATCGATCAGTGCTGCTACAATAGCATGCTATTTGAACATGGTGTTACAGTCGGCGCACGAGCTATGGGACCACAGGACCTCCGAGGTGGCGATGAAGTGGGAATTTTCCCGTACGACCATTTCACCAGTGTACCGCGAATATCAGGAATCCGGTAAAACATCAAACCTCCAACAACGCTGCGGCCGCAAAAAGATCCTGCAAGAACGGGATCAACGACGACTGAAGAAAATCGTTCGACGTGGCAGAAGGGCAAACTGCTGCATATTTCAATGCTCGGCCATCAAGTGTCACCGTGCGATCCATTCAACGAAACATCATTGATATGGGTTTTCAGAGCCGAAAGCCCACTCGTGTACCTTTGATGACTGCAAGACACATAGCTTTACGCCTCGCCTGGGACCGTCGACACCGACACTGGACTATTGATGACTGGAAACATATTGCCTGGTCGGACGAATCTCGTTTCAAATTGTACCGAGCGGATGGACATGTACAGCCTCATGAATCCAAGGACCCTGTTTGTTAGCAGGGGATTGTTCAAGCTGGTGGATGCTCTGTAATGATGTGGGGCGTGTTGCAGGCGGAGTGATACGTCCAGATACGACTCTGACAGGTGACACGTACGTAAGCATCCTGTCTGATCACCTGCATCAATTCATGTCTACTGCGCATTCCGACGGACTTGTACAATTCCAGCAGGACAATGCGTCACCCCACACGTCCATAATGGATACAGAGTGGCTTTCTTTGGCACTTCAGTGTACATTAAATTAAAGCTATTTGAACTGAAATAACTTATTTATATCATTTAATTTGTTGTATATAACTTTTGAATAATTATATTCCTTACACCTGCACAGAAGAGCTTACAACTCTCCTTCGTTTCCGTTCTGTGATGGCTAACTGTCACACTGTATTGGTCATATTGATTCATTCGACTTCAAGACATTTTATGTCAATAGCTGAAAAAGTGGCTATTAATACGTAACTGGCGTGCTGAAATGTTTTCTCCACTGCCATCCGCTTGGTCAGCAATTGTTCTCCAATCAAGGTGGTCTAGCGTCTTCCATCTTCCAGCCCGCCCCCTCTCTCCCTCCCACTCATCCTCCGCTCTCTCTCTCTCTCTCTCTCTCCCCCATTTTTCTTTTCCTTAATCTTAGCAGCATGTTTCTAATTTACCATTCACAGATGCTAGTGAATTAATTAATAGTAAGAAACACTGTACCGATACGCGGTACAAAATATCAAATAGTTCGACGAGATTGAGACACAAAACAAAGTAAAATGAAAACTGTAAAACTCTGAAAGTGAGCGTGTAATTAACTATCAGAACGGTAATTTGTAATGAAACGAAATGACAACGAAGCAGAAGACTCTATAAGATAACTGTATAGAATCTATGTAGCAATGTAATTGTTCTTTTACTCGCTTGTCCAAGAAACCGAAAGCCTTGGAGAAAACGCACGCTACGGCGGCCATTTCGCATTGTAAGTTGTGAATCTTAAATAATATACCGTAATGTATGCTTATTGTATATTTTTCTTTCATGTGCATGGTGACCTTCATACAGAAGTAAAAGTATTATTTGTAAGGTTTTCAGTACACTAGATAAACAAGAACGACCGAACAATCCACCATTCTTGGGAGACATCGTGCGTAGGAATAATTGCAATATAATTTCATTGCGTTCCATCATCAACGGACGCTTTAAAAGACTCACATCATAATTAGTAAAGAAAAGAAAGTGCACAAATTAATTTATTTCGTATTAAAGTAAAAACTAAGAACGTTCAGTTCGGTACAAACATTGGCCGCTTCTCGGCAAAACAAAGATTATTCTGTTTAAAAAAGGAAATACTCCCTTTAATTCAAAGGTTTCTTTTAATTAAAGGCCCGCATCTCGTGGTCGTGCGGTAGCGTTCTCGCTTCCCACGCCCGGGTTCCCGGGTTCGATTTCCGGCGGGGTCAGGGATTTTCTCTGCCTCGTGATGGCTGGGTGTTGTGTGCTGTCCTTCGGTTAGTTAGGTTTAAGTAGTTCTAAGTTCTAGGGGACTGATGACCATAGATGTTAAGTCCCATAGTGCTCAGAGCCATTTGAACCATTTTTTTAAATTAAATTTCACTATGGTAAAGATATCTTGCAGTAATATTTTAATGTGATGATACGAAATATAATCCCTGAGAATTACGTTTACGTTTTTGTCTCTGTGAACACTCCGCGTGTACATCAGTTTTAACAGATTCTGAAAGCGCCGCACGCAATCCTATATTATCAAGGCGGTGAGTCGTGAGCTGTTATATAATCAGTGCTCAGTGAACTGTTTTACGAAAGTATAGATTCCGGTCACCCATATCATCATCATTCTCTCGTGTGTCCGCTCCGCCAAGTAAATGCTCTATTGACGCTCTTGCCGGGCGTGAATATCTTAAGTTAGGCTTTAAGTTTTTATTACACTCTATTCGTCACATTCGTTGAGTACACCGTAACTATACTTGAGACTGTGTTTGGACCTGGGCGGTGTGTGACAAGGAGAGAGAGAGCGACGGAGCAGGAGAGAGAGGAGGGAAAGAGACGTATTTAGGAGTTTGAGAGACTGTGTCGAGGGGAAGATTTACGAGTCCGGCTTGTACTGCTTGCAAACATTTGTCAAGGCTGTAGGTTGCTAGCAGCTGGCTACGTGCAGCGCTATTTCAGAACCTGCTGTGTGAGATGTGCGCCCTACGCACGCGTGTCTCGCCGCACTGGAAGCTGTCCGCCGGCTGTTCTGTTAACCCTCGGGAGCGGCGCTTTTATGTCTTCCGCTGTTGCCTCACAGAGGGCAGCAGCCGCTGTCCACAGTCGCTCAGCGCTATTCACGACGCTACTCTTTTTGTCGCCAATGCCCGTAAAATAAGTTTCCGTGGTGACGGATAAACTCCGAACGCCAAGGACTGCCATCTTATGCGCGACTTAACACAGCTACAGTACGGATCTTTTTGCATTTCCTTTCTCTGAATACAGTTACAATTGCTCCGGTTCATAAATCGCTAGTTTTGTTGGTTTGTAAAGTTTCCATCTGCGAACTTGCCCATATGTCTGTTGGCTTGCACAGAATGTAAATTACTCCGTCAACAAACGCGTTTACGATACCTCTGCGTCTGCTTATAGACCTGAAGAGAGTAGTTTAAAGTTACTGTGGTAAGTAATTCTGCGACGAATATTTCTTTAACAAAGAAACAGATATCCCGAGATATCGGTTCAAATAGTTATGAAATACGAACTAAACAACACCGAAAACAGATCATCAAAATAAGTATAAAAAAAAGATTATTTTTTTCAAAAGCGCATAAAAGTAGACATCGTATACATCGTCCATTGCTTAATTGAAATAGCAAAGCAACTAAATCTACATTTCACAAATTACGTTACAATGTCGATTACTGAGCGAAACCCGAAAATGTAACCAGCATTTTATTTATTATTTCCTTAAGTTAAAAAAATCTGTTTGGTCATATTCAGGTTACTTATAACAGTGCGAAAATTTTATTGTTTTATTCGAACACTCCCGCAACAGCATCTGAAGAAGGAGCACAATGGCTGAAACTGGTAATGTGGTTGATAATTACCCGAAATGGTGTCTGAAGGAAAGGTTTCCTGGCATCTCTTTGTGCGTTTCTGGTTTCTAGTATGTTGAAGGTTTCGAGTCTCTCACTATAGAATCTGTCAGTGTCAGCCATAGAAAAAAAAACACTGTGCTGGTTAAGAGTAATTGCGACACTACAGCTAAAACTCTACTATAACAGCTTAGTTTGTCGCATGCAAACGTATCTGAAGGACGTTGCATAGTACACCGAAAAACACAGACACTACAAATAATATTACACGCTTAGAGAGTGCACGAAAATGGTGATAAAGTCTCTTCCTGTAAGGGAATCACAACAATTACGGGAGCGCAGGATATGGACACTCAGTAACATATGGAGATTAAGGTCGGTCCCGGAAGCGTGTTAGGATAGCAGAATAGTTCAGGCGATCGTTTGTGTAAAGCGGGATATCCGCCGCATTCGATTCCCTAGTGTACAGTGACCTCAAAGAGCTGTCGTCCATTGGTTTCTTTTTAGGACTGGTAACACTGCGATGTAAAGGGGATCCCCGACCATAGCGAGCTTCGCAGGAACACCGTAGTACATAAATGCACGTTGTAGTGTCGATAAGAAATCCCGCCAAGTGCGAGCCACATCCCCTTCCTACTTGCGGATAGAGTAACACCTAACGAAATTTTTTCGCAGATCAGAGCGGTTTACGGCGAAGGCATTATGAACAAAACGAATGTGTGTAAGTGGTGTGGGGAGTTTAGTAGAGGAGTGGAAAAACTGTGGTGTCACCGCCAGACACCACACTTGCTAGGAGGTAGCCTTTAAATCGGCCGCGGTCCGTTAGTATACGACGGACCCGCGTGTCGCCACTGTCAGTGATTGCAGACCGAGCGCCGCCACGTGGCAGGTCTAGAGACACTTCCTAGCACTCGCCCCAGTTGTACAGCCGACTTTGCTAGAGATGGTTCACTGACAAATTACGCTCTCATTTGCCGAGACAATAGTTAGCATAGCCTTCAGCTACGTCATTTGCTACGAGCAAGCAAGGCACCTTTATCATTTGCTATTTATCTTGTGATGCATCTACCGTCAGACCGATGTTCACCAGTTATGGATTCAAGTTAAGTATTCCAGAAACTACGTACTTTATTTGCTACTATAAATTCCCTTAACTGTTCCAGACCTCACGCCAGCCTGCGTGAGCTTAAACGCGTGCCTTTCGGCTACCAATCATAGTGGCTTGGCTGTCTTGCCAAGTCACAACAAAAACCTTCCATTTTGATTGATAATTTAGTGCAAAAATCGAGGTAATTGTTCGTGAAGACCAACGATTGACAGTGCCTGAAACTTCTGCAATATTTCCACAACCCTTCAGAACTCTTTTATACGAGACACTCACAGAAATGCTGGGATACCGTAAACTGTGAGCAAGGTGGGTCCCAAAACAGACAGAGCAGCACAAGAAAAATCCGGTAAATAGCGCCTGTGAGTCTTGGGCAATTAGAATTGGAAGGTGAGGATTTTCTGAGCTCTATTGGGACTGAATATGAAACATGGGTGGCTCATTACGCACCTGAGACAGTCGTCGGAGCGGAATCGTACCAATTCCCCATCTGCGAAAATATTATAACCACAATTTCGGGCAAAAAATCATAGCCTCCGTGTTTGGGCACCAAAAGGCATCATTTTGGTCCAATTTCTGCCCCAGGAGGAGTTCATCAATACACATCTCAAAAGGAGCCTTCAAAACAAAAGGGGAGGAATGCTGACGAGGGAAGTGTGCCTCTTGCAGGACAACGCCCGTCCTCACACAACATTAGCCACCAAGGCGCCCTTGGACTCATTTAGTTGGGATGTTTTGAATTCCTTCCCCCTCCCCCGTATTCCAGTGACTTGGCGCCTTCAGATACTTTTCTCCTCCCTGAAGGCACGAATGAGTGGAATTAAATTTCCGACCGATGTGAGGAAATAGTCAACAATTGTATCAACAATATACTGCTTTTTTTTCAAATACGCGTTTCTCTAAAGAATATAAAAATCTAGTACATTTACTCTGAACATGCCTCGTAATACGTGGCAGATCTGCAGGATGTCACAGAAAGGGAATGAGTGTCTTAACACAGGCAATGATGGGACCAGTCAGAACATCTTTCTAATCGGTCACGCCGTTTTGGAGAGGTTGATCGGATAACGAATGAGAATTTACCGGCAGTAATCGAAATTATGAAAGAGCGAAAGTGAGGGTTCGGTTGATATGACATATCCCAGTCCATTTGGTACTGGAGGGAACCGTTAGGAGTAAAAACCGAAGAGAGAGAGAGACCAATGCTTGAATACAGAAAGCAGTCTCAGATCGATACAGAGTATTTAGTTATACAGTGATAAAGGGACTGGTTAGGTTAGAGAGCTACATCGGACAAGTCTTCGGACTGAATCCCTCTTCTACACAGAGAGACAAGGAAATCTGGTATTTCACGATGACATGGAAAATCGAAAAAAATATCACCTTACTTTCGTAATCACTATGCTCTAGTATTACAGGAGCTGGAAGGTTCCACTTTTTGTGTTTGTTTGTTCCAACAACAAGGGGCTTCGAAGTGTAGTCGTTTGTAAGTTTACTCTTACTTTACTGAACGTTTCATTTCGATTTTAAGGAACGCCTATCTGAGTACTGAAAAGAGAGAGAGTACAAAGAGGAAAGGAGCAATTATATACTATTTCATGTATTAATTTTTTTGCAATGTTATTTTCATATGGTGTTCTCAGATACAGTTTCCTTGTAAGGGCGTTAATCGATGTCGAGATACGAACTCGCATGTTGTTGCTTGCTGCCATAAAAAATTAGTTCATTAGCTTTCGAATAATGACGACGGTCGTATCAACAGTGACATTAATGTCCGCTTCCTAATGAATCGGTCTTATAATTTCAAAGCAGAGTTAAAGAAGACATACATAAAAAGTTAGAAGAGGCGTTCAATGCTGAGCAACTGAGGTGTAATACATCCACCATAAATTCTTACAACGATCTTGACATTCTTAATTTTAAATTGATTTCAAGAGCATATCCCTATAATAAATCAACCTGTCTGCGTAGATACGGACACTAACGCTATTCACTGCGATTGCAACCGGCTGGAACTCAGTCGATTCTAAACACTAGCGGTAGAAGAAATTTCCATCATCGGGATAAGGCCAGAAATGATCGGAGAGATATTGGCATGCCGTTTCTGGTCACAAGACACCTAATCGTTTGAAACTTCCTGGCAGATTAAAACTGTGTGCCGGGCTTTCCGACAACCATTTCTTTTTCGATTTTTTTTTCGTGCATCCACTTCCTGTTAGTTCCCTGCGCTTACTATTTAGTTCTTTCCTCGGAAACTTGTATATCTGTATTCTTGAATATATCTGAAAATTTTTGTACTTTCTTCTTTCATCAATCAACTACAGTATTTCTTGTGTTACCCATGGTTTCATCTGAGTTCTTTGTATCTACGTTTTTTTTCCATTTTCTGTGAATGCCGTTTTTAGAAATGTTCATTTTTCTTCAACTGCACTACCTACTGAGCTATTCCTTATTGCTGTATCTACAGCCTTACAGAACTTCAAGCGTATCTCGTCATCCCTTAGTACTTCCGTATCCCACTTCTTTGCGTATTGATTCTTCCTGAGTAATCTCTTGAACATCAGCCTACTCTCCATCACTATTACATTGTGATTTGAGTCCATATGTGCTCCTAGGTACAATACAGTATCTCATTTCGTAATCTCTGTCTGACCATGATGTATCGAAACAGTAATGGATCTTTTCTCCTGTTCATCCACAGTAGCTTCTTCTCTTTCATTTATTCAGAGTCAACTGCTAGTCATGCGTCAATCTAAGATACTCTATAGGTGTTCCTGCATTTCACTTCAGTCTTCTGCGTTCCAGTCTTCATGTAGACAAGAGCATAGTCTTTGGTGCATCGATTCTTGCTCTTCTGAATGATAGGACAACAGCCGAAGTGTTTGCAAAAAATATTAAGAACACCTTCAGCTGTAATTTCATCTCCAATTTATTTTAAGGCCTACCGACGTCAGCGACGTAATCCACCATCATGAGGCTCTCTATACTAGATAGTGGTTGAATTTTCCATTGACAAACATACGTATGTCATATGTGAAAACAGCCAGTCTTCATACTAGGTTGTTCATACGCAATATTAGCACACGACAACACTTCGAACACAAAATTTTGTGTTCGTCATCGTGTGCTAATGTCACGTGTGCATAAGCCAGCGCTAAGAATGGCTGTTTTCACACATGACGTAAATACGTTTCTCATTCGAAAATTCAGCCACTATCTGGTACAGAGGGCCTAATTTTTATTTATTCGAATGAACTTACACATGTTGCAATAAACAAATTAAAGATTACAATAATTAGTAAAAACCTGAACTAAAGGAGCAAATATCTATTATATCCATTGCACTTTGTTATCACAAAACCAGGTCACTATGGACGAGGCATTCCAGTGCTTCGGTGGTGAGGTCGTGGGTGCCTTTTAACGCACGCTTGAGGGACAGCACATTATACTGTTGAAACCGGTACCCTGTAAAATAAATTGGAGATGAAATTACAGCTGAGTGTGTTTTTGATATTTTTTAAAACAACATAGTCTGTGAACAGCCTCATGAAACTCCCAAAGTTGTGCACGGTTTCCTCTTATGACTGACAACACGGAGATGTAGAGGAGATCTCCCCGATCGCAACGAGCTCCGCAGGAACACGTTGTAGTGACGATAAGCAATCCCAGCAAGTGCGAGCCACATCCGCTTTCTACACAAAAAATTTCGCAAATCAGAACGGTTAACGGCGAAGGCATTACGAATAGAACGAATGTGTGTAAGTAGTGTGGGAAGTTTATTGTAGGCAGAACAACATGACGAACAGAGAAGTGGAAAGACCTTCCATTTTGATTGATAAGTTAGCGCAAAAAATCGAGATAACTGTCCGTTAAGACCACCGATTGACAGTGCCTGAAATTCCTGCAATATTTCCACGATTCTCCAGAACTCTTTTATGTGAGACACTCATAGAAACGCTGGGATACAGTAAACTGTGCACAAGATGGGTCTCAAAACATCTGCCAGAGAAGCACAACAAAAATCCGGTCAGTAGCGCCTGCTAGTATCTTGAACAATTGTAACTGGAAGGAGAGAATTTTCTGAGCTGTGTTGCCCGGCCGCTGTGTCCGAGCGGTTCTAGGCGCTTTAGTCCGGAACTGCGCTGCTGCTACGATCGCAATTTAGAGTTCTGCCTCGGGCATAGATGTGTGTGATGTCCTTAGGTTAGTTAGATTTCAATAGTTCTAAGTCTAGGGGACTGATGACCTCAGATGTTAAGTCCCATAGTGCTTAGAGCCATTTGAACCATTTTGATCTGTGTTGTGACTGAACATGAAACGTGGGTGGCTCATTATACTCCTGAGACCAAAAGACAGTTGTCACAGTAGAGTCATATCAATTCCCCATCTGCGAAAAAACTTCAAAACCGCAATTTCGGGCAAAAAAGGAAATTTGAGATGAAATTACAGCTGACAGTGTTTTTGATATTTTTTAAAACAACAGTCTGTGAACAGCCTCATGAAACTCCCTTAGTTGTGCACTAGATTATTTATATGTACTGTAACTGTTAAAAGTTCAGTAACACTTTTGAAACGTACTCTCTGGATTACATTTATACCTGTCGATTTCGTCTCGTTGAGAACAGGGAGTCTAATTCTATTTGTCAGGCTGTCACAAACCTAGTCTGGTAATCAATAAATTCGTATTTCGTTCATTTATCGATAGCGCCGAACTGGTAACACCGGTGCCCGACAGACCACTGAAGTTAGCCGGCCAGAGTGACCGAACGGTTCTAGGCGCTACAGTCTGGTACCGCGCGACCGCTACGGTCGCAGATTCGAATCCTGCCTCGGACATGGATGTGTGTGATGTCCTTAGGTTAGTTAGGCTGGCTCTGAGCACTATGGGACTCAACTTCTGAGGTCATTAGTCCCCTAGAACTTAGAACTAGTTAAACCTAACTAACCTAAGGACATCACAAACATCCATGCCCGAGGCAGGATTCGAACCTGCGACCGTAGCGGTCTTGCGGTTCCAGACTGCAGCGCCTTTAACCACACGGCCACTTCGGCCGGCCAGGTTAGTTAGGTTTAAGTAGTTCGAAGTTCTAGGGGACTGATGACCTCAGAAGTTGAGTCCCATAGTGCTCAGAGCCATTTGAACCATTTTTTAACCACTGAAGTTAGCCGCTGAAGGGCTTGGCTAACACTTGGATGAGTGACAGTCCGGGTCTGCCGAGCGCTTTTGGCAAGCAGGCCGCACTCAGCTATTTGATGGAGACGTAGTTGCTCCGGTCACGAGAACCAACAACGGCCGGGATAGCAGTGTGCTGACCACGTGCCCCTCCATATCCGCATCCAGTGAATCTATCAACAGAAATACACGGTCGGTATCGTTAGGCCTTCCGAGGCCTCTTCGGACGGAGTTTATATTGGATAAAGACGGCAGAGGCGAGTGCGTCACGTTGGTACGAGACGTGCGTGGTCGACAAGGTATGATGAAAAATGTGAAACTGGGAGAGGACTCATAATGGACCTTGTGATTGAAAGCTGCAGCGACAGTCACTCAGCAACGTACGACAAGGCAAAATGTAGGCCCGAGCACGGTGACAGTAAAGTAGCGTTTACGAACGAGACAGAAGGATACGGAGACCAATGGCGTGCAGTCTCTCATGTGGAGCAGAAGCCTAGACATCAAAGCGCATTACACGTAAGTTGCAGCATGACTAAAATAAGGTTCTATATTGCTCTTCTCGTAGTTGCTCACTACGTTCGCATGCAGCTCTCAGAGAGGTACCTGGCGCCGTGATACAGTGTGACAATCATCATCAATTGTTTCTATGGACATGTCATTTGACGTCGTATTGGCATATGATAACTACTTCGTTTGAGTATATGACAACTGATATAATCATACGAGAGTCATTCAACAAGTAATGTAATATACTTTTTTTCTGAAGGCCTGTTGATTTCATTCAGGATTCCGAAACACCATATTATTCCCCGCTCTTTTCGCTACAGTAGCCTAAAGTTCCGTTTACTGCGACGGATTTACGCCGTCTTATTGGGAAGGCATATATGCCTTTACGGTGCCACTCTGATGGTCTAGGTTGGAGCCAATGTCTTGCCTGTGGCGACGTTCCAAAAACAAATTGGCACGATCACCCTAGTAACGCGCAAGCAATTCCGCACAGAAGGTCCGTCGTTACTCTTGACAGTCTTATGTTAGGGGGCGGGGAACACAGCAGGCACACACTTTCGAGTACCCTAACAGGTGGACGAGTTCGTCAGTGCTACCAACAGAGACGTGCAATTGTGCAGGGAAGTGTTTGATTGTAATCCGTTCATCACCTCGAATGAGAGTGTCCGCAAGTTGCAGCATTGGAGGAGTCACAATTGTGAGCGACCGGCCGGCACGCATGAGATCTGACAGGTTAGGGCGACCCTGCGACACTGCCAGGTCTTTGCAGACATTCTGCAAGCTCCTGTGAATATCCGTGATGCTTCGCCAGACGAAACAAGGTGAAAGATCTATGCTTGGAACGCACCTCCATTACAGCCGTCATTTTGGAGACTACACTACTGGCGATTAAAATTGCTTCACCACGAAGATCACGTGCTACAGACAGGAAATTTAATCGACAGGAAGAAGATGCTGTGATATGCAAATGCTTAGCTTTTCAGAGCATTCATACAAGGTTGGCGCCGGTGGCGACACCTAGAACGTGCTGACATGAGGAAAGTATCCAACCGATTTCTCATACACAAACAGCAGTTTACCGGCGTTGCATGGCGAAACGTTGTTGTGATGCCTCGTGTAAGGAGGGGAAATGCGTACCTTCACGTTTCCGACTTTGATAAAGGTCTGATTGTAGCCTATTGCGATTGCGGTTTATCGTATCCGCATGGCTGTAACGGATCGTGCAGCCACGTCTCGATCCCTGAGTCAACAGATGGGGACGTTTGCAAGACAACAACCATCTGCACCAACAGTTCGACGACGTTTGGAAGGGCATGGACTATCAGCTCGGAGACCATGGCTGCGGTTACCCTTGACGCTGCTCACAGGCAGGAGCGCCTGCGATGGTGTACTCAACGACGAACCTGGGTGCACGAATGGCAAAAATTCACTTTTTCGGATGAATCCAGGTTCTGTTTACGGCATCATGATGGTCACATCCGTGTTTGGCGACATCGCGGTGAACGCACATTGGAAGCGTGAATTCTTCATCGCCATGATGGTATGGGGTGCCATTGGTTACACGTCTCGGTCACCTCTTGTTCGCATTGACGGCACTTTGAACAGTGGACGTTACGTTTCAGGTGTGTTACCACCCGTGGCTCTACCCTTAATTCGATCCATGCGATACCCTACATATCAGCAGGAATATGCACGACCGCATGTTACAGGTCCTGTACGGGCCTTTCTGGATACAGAAAATGTTCGACTGCTGTCCTGGTCAGCACATTCTCCAGATCTCTCACCAACTGCAAACGTCTGGTCAATGGTGGCCGAGCAACTGGCTCGTCACAATACGCCAGTCACTACTCTTGATGAACTGTGGTATCGCGTTGAAGCTGCATTGGCAGCTGTACCTGTACACGCCATCCAAGCAGTGTTTGACCCAATGCCCAGGCGTATCAAGGCCGTTATTACGGCCACAGGTAGTTGTTCTGGGTACTCATTTCTCAGGATCTATGCACCCAAATTGCGTGAAAATGTAATCACATGTCAGTTCTAGTATAATATATTTGTCCAATGAATACCCGTTTATCATCTGCATTTCTTCTTGGTGTAGCAATTGTACCTATTGGAACTGAAGAGGGAATATTACATGATGTCCCAAAACAAATTCAGGATTTTTTAGACCAAAATCGGCCAGCAAAAAAGATTTTTGCATTACTTATTGAACTCCCTTCGTAATTTGAATTTCCAGTCCCTGAAGATGCTGCTAAATCCTTTCATTCTCAGTAAAAGAAGGCCTTGAGTATATGAGATGTGTGTGAAAAGTAATTAGACTGACAACAATGCGATCGGTCTGGCAACGCTCTTTTGTTCTACGTGTGGAAACCGGCATGTTCATCCCTTCCAGATGCTCAGCCCGAGTTGCGACTCCGTACAGGTATCAAATAATTTTTCAGAGCGCCATCAGTGAACAGGCCTAGGGGTAACATTCCTCATCAAGAGCACAAGTTTTTCGATGGCACAACTCATTTTTGGGAGGCCGAAAAGGCGTTGAAGATGAACCTTACTCAGAGAAACTTTTAGTTTCAAAAACAGACAAAACGTCGATGAGAATGCGTGCTCTTGTGGGACTGGAGTGACGTTTAACAACAAGGAAGATGCGTGACTTGTTAAAATTAAGCACTTCCACTGCTTATCTAATTTTGACCCAAGATTTGTATATGCGAAAGGTTGGTTACCACAGTGGAATCCGCATCGTGACAACGCCTCATGAGACATGGCAACTTCCAGCACGGAATTTTTGCCCGAAAGGGCATTCTTATTATTCCACAGCCCCCATATTCACCTGACCTGAGTCCTTGTGACTTTTTTCTTTTCTCGGAATTGAAAAATGTCTTAAAAGGACTTTATTTTGGGACTCTGGAGAACATTCGAATGAATTTGACTGATACAGCACAGCATCACTCCGTCCTCAGGCCACAAGTGGCCCATCGGGACCATCCGACCGCCGTGTCATCCTCAGATGAGGATGCGGATAGGAGGGGCGTGTGGTCAGCACACCGCTCTCCCGGTCGTTATGATGGGTTTCTTTGACCGGATCCGTTACTATTCGGCCGAATGACTCCTCAACTGGCATCACTAGGCTGAGTGCACCCCGAAAAAATGGCAACAGCGCATGGCGGCCCGGTTGGTCACCCATCCAAGTGCCGGCCACTGCCGACAGCGCCTAACTTCGGTGATCTGAAGGGAACCGGTTTATCCACTGCAGCAAGATCGTTGCCCCTGCGACTGATACAGGGTGACTATTATGCAACTATATAAAGAAGAACGTAAATTAGTTACAAATTACTCCGTGCACACACTTTTATCAACATGTAAACGTCACTACAGATATTCGGATTTAGTAGCGATGTGTTCGATATGCGTGCCATCATTGGCGATGATGTGGCGCAGACAAATAACGAAATTCTGCATGACCCGCCAAGCGGTTCTAGGCGCTACAGTCTGGAATCGCGCGACCGCTACGGTCGCAGGTTCAAATCCTGCCTCAGGCATGGATGTGTGTGATGTCCTTAGGTTAGTTAGGTTTAATTAATTCAAAGTTCTAGGGGACTGATGACCACAGCAGTTGAGTCCCATAGTGCTCAGAGCCATTTTGAACCCGCTGAAGTGTCGGGACATCGATGCTGTCGATGACTTCCTAAATGGCTGTTTTCAGCTCAGCAATGGTTTTGGGGTTATTGCCTTACACCCTGTCTTTAATATAGTCACACAAAAAGGAGTCGCAGGTGTCAGATACGGAAAATATGGCAGCCAATCGAGATCCATGCCAGTGGCCTCCGGGTACCCCAGAGCCAGAATGCGGTCCCCAAAGTGCTCCTCCAGTACATTAGACACTCTATTGCTTCGATGAGGTCGAGCTCCGTCTTGCATGAACCACATCTTGTCGAAATCAGGGTCACTTTGGTAATGGGGATGAAATCATCTTCGATGACATTCACGTCCGTTCAGTAGTCACTGTGCCGTCAAGGAATATCACGTGACTGGACACCGCTCACCACACAGTCACCCGTTTAGGGTGAAGAGACGTCTCGATCGCGAAACGCGGCTACTCAGTCCCCAAAATGCGCCACTTTTGCTTATTGACGAACCCATCCAAATGAAAGTGGGCCTCGTCGCTAAACCAAACCATATTCAGATTCTACTTCGCATCATGCCCCGCGGCCAACCGTGCCGTTTGAACGTCCTGACGCGCACCATTCAGAAGTTATGACGATTTTATTTCATGTAATTCAAGAATTGTCACCCTATATGTTGAAGACCCTTCCAGTTGAAGAGTTTCAGCGCTTCTACCCAGCCCGGGAACAACGACTCCGCCTATGTATAGCTGCCGAAGGGAATTACTTTGAAGGGGATAATATTACTGTTTGAAAGAAATAAAAAATTTGGTAGATAAACAATCAGTCTCATTACTTTTCTCACGCACCTCATACCATGTCCTCTAGAGCCTCACTGATTCAGATAGTGGCAGTTGCCGAGTACTGTTGGAAATTAAAAGCGTTCGTGTTGAGGAGACGCTCCCGCCAACTCAAACGCAGAGTTGACGGTGCGGTAACGAGATCTAACCTGCGCTCCTGACGGGCGCACCGCCAAAACCACGGCGCGACCAGCAGGCCGTGAAAATGGTTGATTGGGAAGGCGGCGGAGTCTGGGTCGCGGCGGCAGCGGCGGGGGCGTGGGCGGATCGATGCGCGGCGTGGCGAGACACGCAGTGAAAGGAGGCGGAGGTGGAGGCGGAGGCCCACCCACTGAGCCGGCTCGGCGTCACACGCGGGTGACTCGTGGGTGGGGAGGGGGAGGGGGGGCAGGCAAGCACAGCCGTGGACACCTGTCTGCTCAATACAGCAGCACACAAGCTTGCGTAGGACTGCGGGACTCGACACACTCACATGCTACGTCTCTATTTACACCTTCCGCCACATGCTTGCTGTTTGTTTATCTAATTTTATTACTTTTATTCTTCCACTGAGCCAGAAGGTTTCACACAGGCGTCAAAGTCGATGTATTTGTATGACCTCGTTGTCTTTGGCGGCAAACTGAACTGATGTAAAGTTCTTGGGTTACTGTCCAGATGAGTTCGTCGAAATGGCGCACATCTGGCGTCAACATCTACATCTGCATGACTATTCTGCAATTCACACGGAAGTTTTTGACACAGGGTTCACAGAACCACTTCCAAGCAATTTATCGGCAAGTCCTCTGTCGAATAGCACGTGGCAAAAATGAGTATTTATGTCTTTCATTGCGAGTTATGAGTTAACTTATTGCGATGCTCATTATGAAAAGACTTAGGAAGTTATCGAGAAAGAAAGTAGAAATGCCTGCCTTATCATTATGGGAGACTGAAATGCAGTGTTGGACGAAGGAGAGATGAAGATACAGTAGGAAAATCTGGATTAGGGATAAGAAATAAGAGAGGGGAACTGCTATTTAGCTTCTGCAAATAGAACTCACTAGTAGTAGATAACACATTATTTGAAAATCGCAAAGGGAGACGTTATACATGGATCTCAAATTTGAGTGGAGAAGGTTATTAGTTGGACTACATTCTGATACAAAAAAGGCTTAGGAACTGTTTGAAGAGTGCCAGAGCTTCCCTAGGACCAGACATAAACACAGCCCACAACCTTGTAGTGGGAGAAATCCGAGTGAATTTGAAGGAGTGGAGAGAGGTAAGGTATAACAAAGATTAAACTTGGAGATACTTTGAATAGAAATGAGGGAAGGACTCACGGACGCTGACAAAGAAGTACTAGGAATTGAGATGTTCAAAAGTATCAGGAAAGGACGGATAATGGGATGAGAATAGTACAGCAAAAACAAACACCATTGTTATCAGAATACAAAGGAGACTGGTATATATTAAGATAGGACAGGTTGTTATTACCCAAGTAAGAGCACTTAAATATCTTGGAAGAACGACTACTGAAGACTTGAGTTGCCATCAGAAGGTGCAAATTCGCACTGCTATAGCGAAGAAGGCATTCAATAGAAAGAGGAGAACACTATGTGACAAACTATAGGTTTGAGGAAAAGACTTGGCAACTGTTTCGCGTGCAGTGTGAGACACTATGAGCAGAAACATGGACATTGAGAAGGGAGGATGAGACAAAGCTAGAAGCATTTGAGTTGTGAATGTTGAGGAGAATAGAGAGAAAATAAGCTGGATGGAAAGAGTAAGTAAGGAAATAGTGTTGGAAAGTGTGAGAGGAGAGGGCTGCTGTAGTTTATAAGAGAAAGGAAAAAGACCTGGATGGAACATTTGGTGAGAGGGGGGTGCCTACTATCAGACCCTTTGGAAGGTCTATTCGTAGGAGGAGACTGTGAAGAAGGAGGAGATACAAGGTGGTAGATAACATAAAGGGAAGTGGAAATTATGTAGACCTGAAGAGAATCATAGAAGACAGGAGAAATTGGAGAGTTACCGCGTGAAAACCTGCCATAGGGCAGAACGCTGGTGACGTTTTTTTCTTCCACTGTAGAGGTGAGTCAGTAAAATATTTTGGTTTGCGAAGAAGAAAGTCGACCCACCTGGATCGGGGATAGATACTTGCGTTAGCTTCCGGAATTCGGGTAGGCTCGCCGGCCCCGGATGTAATCCGTCGGCTAGCCTCGATATTGTTTTTATGCCGTTTCGCACGTTCGACTCGGCGACTTGCGGTTTGATACCCACGTCCCGCCCCAGTTACACAAACCACAAACATCTGGGAAACGCTGGCACACTTTCACGTGAGATAAAACTAGACCCAGACAGTTGTGGTTCATAAACTGCATTCCTGGGTCGTGAGGATGGGGGAAGGTGGGGAGGGGGAGAATGGTGGGGGAGGAGACTGGGAAGGAGGAGGCGTGGGGACAAGAAGGGAATGCGGTCACCCACCACAACGAAAGACGTGTTTGTTTCTGTGATTTCAACCCCAACTAGTTAATTACATCCGTGACGCTCTCTCCCCTATTTCGCAATTATACAAAACGAGCTGCCCTTCTTTGGACTTTTTAGATACCTCACGTGAAAGTGTGCCAGCGTTTCCCAGATGTTTGTGATTTGTGTAACTGGGGCGGGACGTGGGTATCAAACCGCAAGTCACCGAGTCGAACGTGCGAAACGGCATAAAAACCATATCGAGGCTAGCCGACGGATTACATCCGAGGCCGGCGAGCCTACCCGAATTCCGGAAGCTGACGTCTATCTGATGCGGACCTGCACTGTGCAGCAGTCCTCTGGAAGCGGATGGACAAGCGTAGCACAGAAAGTCTGTGATTTGTTCCACCTAAGTTTTCTGCTCTTGATATTCATTCTTCTTCTCTTCTTCTCTCCAAAGGCCTCTTTAATTTTCTTGTAGGAAACATCTGTCTTTCCCCTAGTTAAACATACTTCTCAATCCTTACATTTGTTTTCCAGCCACTGCTGTTTAGCCATTCTGCTCTTCCTATCACTCTAATTTTTAAGAAAATCCTATTCCCTTTCAGCTGCTTTATTTTCTACATTTTCATATTTTCTCATTTCATCAATTAAACTCAATATCTGTTGTGATAGCCCGCATCTCGTGGTCGTGGGGTAGCGTTCTCGCTTCCCACGCCCGGGTTCCCGGGTTCGATTCCCGGCGGGGTCAGGGATTTTCTCTGCCTCGTGATGGCTGGGTGTTGTGTGCTGTCCTTAGGTTAGTTAGGTTTGAGTAGTTCTAAGTTCTAGGGGACTGATGACCATAGATGTTAAGTCCCATAGTGCTCAGAGCCAATTTTTTTTGTTGTGATATGCAAGGATGTCAACTAGGCCCTGTCTCTTTGCCTATTTGGTCCTGTTCTGCCTTCACTATTCATCTCTCAAAGCGAATGATGAAGATTTGCTGCGTAGTTTGCTTAATTAATGAGGAGGTACTGAATAGAATTGGGGGTACAAGAAATTTGTCCCACGACTTGACTAAAAGAAGCGGTACCTTGATAGGGCACATTCTGAGACACCAAGGGATCATTAATTTAGTACTCGAGGGAAGTGCGGATGGGGTGGGGAGATTAAAAATCGTAGAGGAAGACCAAGAGAGGACTGTAGTAAGCAGATTCAGAAGGATGTAGGATGGAGTAGCTATTCGGAGATGAAGAGGCTTGGAGAGCAGAATAGAGTAGCACGGAAAGCTACATCAAACCAGTCTTCGGACTGAAGATCACAACAAGTTTTCTACCCATAACAGGCCGTCTTTGGTCCGACAACCTTAAAAGTTGTGTCATTTATCGTGTACCGGAATTTAACGAATATTTTTGTAGTTCTCATGCGAGGGACTCCAGGCATTTCATTTTTTAGGATCAATTATCACTTTTTGCACCATACAGGGATCTTGACGTATTCATTTAGCAGTCCGTCTTGAGCTTCACATGATGTTATTACTCAGCCTCGTCTGTAAATAATAGAAAACTAATTTTTAGATTGTCTTCAAAATTGCTTGTATGTAATAAGATTAGCGGCGAACCTATAACACTTTCTTTGGGAACCCCAGATATCACTTCGGTTTCAGCAGACGACTTCCCGTCACTTACTATGAACTGACAGGAAATGACGAATCCAGTTGCGTCCTGAGACTATAGTCCATACGCACACAATCCTAGCCGACTTTGTATCATTGGACATCGAGATACTTGAAACTTGGTAGTTAAAACTGAATGTTTTACCAGGAAGCGAACCTGGATGCTTTGCGTGTTCCTGTCCAGCACACAGTTTTAAACTGCCAAGAAGTTTCAAAACAGCGCACAGTCTGCTGCAGAGAGAAAATTCTTTACAGAAATACTTATCTGAACTTGCATTTCAGTGTTGCCACAAGGAAAGCAAATATTGGAGTGTGAATTTACGCAGCGCCACTACAGCGCAAAGCCACCCCACACGCAGGGTTGGGTATCGCGGCTGATCCACAGACGACAACGTCGCCTCCCAACCGTAGCCGCCACACCTCACCTCAACTCACAGCCGCGTGGCTACGAAAAGTTGACACAGGCCGACCGCACTTGCAAAGTGGCCCTGTTACTTTGCACGTCTCAGGTAAGGAACTACACCGACGTGCCAAAAATTAAGAACGAACGTTACTTTCTCATGATGTGTCACTTCAATTTGACATAACATATTGAAAATTGGGCTATATTTAGAAATAAAGAGGTTTTATTTAAGACAATAGTAACAATGAAATCACCGCGATTCATGATGGTTCGTTGGACGTTATGAAAGACGGGACATGGATTTTAATGGGATCTTTGTTCACCACGGACGACTATACATCCTCCGTGGTTGTCAACTGCTGGATGGTCACTGGTGTTTGTAGACGTGCCGCATAGTATCCCCGTACATACCACAAGTGATCGATAGGATTTAAGGTGGGGAGGGGGGGAGAGGGGGGAGGGGGGGCGGGCAGTCCAGTCCAGTCCATTTGCCGAATATTCTCTCGTTTTAAGAGCTCCTCCACACCTGCGCTGTTTCATGCGGTCGCGCTTTGCCAACCATAAAACTAAGTCGCGGTCGAATACACCCCTGAAAAACGCACATGGGGAAGGAGTAGAGTGTTCAACAACGCTGAGTGGTGAGTGTACTGCCACCCCACGTCCTAAAACTTAGACCACCGAAACGATCATGTTCAACAATGTTTTTGTGTGCATTCCGCTTCTCATCATATGCGGGTTAGTGTTATAGATGAGCGACACTTTCCTACAGTTCTGCTAAAAGGGCCAAGTTGACCATGCGCCTTCATTACAACCAATTTTACGCGATCGTCCCATGTCATGTCACTTTGCAACGTTACGCCTGGACACGTAAGTATTTATCTGAAGTTACTTGAGTAAGGCACTACGTTGCTGATACTGTATTCGAAAAATGAACGCTTACACACTTGTGCGACTCATTCTTGGCTACTGCTTGAGTGTTTGGGATCCAACTAGGTCGGATTAAAGGAAAACTTTGAAGCAGTTCTGAGGCGTGCGTCAGAGATATGAAGGTCAACTTTGTTTTTTAAATGGGATGCTATACTTTGGTACTTATTTTCTGATAACGGCCATCGAGACGAATCCAATTATGTGTAACAGTAAGCTCTTTGAAAGTCAACGAAGGTCACAAAGGTGGCATGAACGTACATTTACAGAAAGTGTCTGAAGTGATGGCCATTGTTATCAATGCAGTGCTGCAATCCTCATATCATGGACTGAGTGGTATTCCTTATCACTTCGGCACTTATCGAAGCACATGTTCTGACAATTCTCTCTCGTATATCGTGCAAATAGTAAATATTCGACGAATACGGTGTATCATTGACATGTAAACACTATTCGACGGTTTTGCAATACAACACTAACAGCAACAGTAAGACCCGTATCGTCAAATCAAACGAATGTGAATGATGTATTCCTTCGAAGAACAAGTAGATATGCTTCTCATTTACGGAGAATGCCAACGAAGTCAATGCAATTCTTCTGGGTTTGAGGCCGCATTGTCATCTATAAAATTGATAACTGCAACACACCCTGAGTATGGCGCCTTGCAACAGTCACCGAAACGTCGGAATTTTATACAGGACAATGTGGCCTCAAACCCAGAAGAATTTTATTTACTGTGACAACGGCCACGGAAGCCTACGTTTACAAATGCCAACGAAATTCAGTGAGAGCTAGAGACTTACACGCTCAAAGATATGCTCAACGTACTCGCCTTACATGTCGTTCATTTAACTATGTGTATGATAAATTGAGAACAACTGTATCTTTAACGCACCGGAAACATATCCGGCAAAGGAAAGTTACTAACGACGAAACGGAAATTGGTACTCTTGTCACTGTGATTCGATATCCTTGTGTTAGTTCGCGTCAAAACACATGGGTATCTGGCATGAGCCAGAGTAGTGTTGTTCGTGTTCTGCATCGCCATAAAAATCATCGTTACGATACCAGTCTCCACCAAGAATTAACTTGTGCAGATTGAATGCGTCACATTGAATTCTGCCGATGGGCTCAACTTCAGATTCTGAGGGATGACATGTTTATTAATTTGACTTTATTTACTGAGGAGGCTACATTCACGAACCTCGGAAATGTTATTTGCATAACATGCTTTATTGGGCAACTGAAAATCCATGTTGGATGCGGCAAGTTGCACACCAAAAACCGTGGTCGGTGAATGTTTGGTGTGGGATTCTGGAGGACGGAATTAAAGGCCCCTATTTTATCGAAGAAAATTTTAATGGTAGGAAGTACACCACATTTCTGCAAGAAACATTAGTTCTGTTATTGGAAGAAATACCTTTAGGGACGAGAGCCAGAATGTGGTACCAAGGGGATGGGTGTCAGGCACATTTTTGCTGATGGCTTGTAATGAGTTGCAGAGACAATTCCCAAATCGTTGGACTGGACGCGGAAGAGACGTGTCGTGGCCGGCTCGTTCTCCAGACTTGACTCCTCTGGTTTTTTTCTTGTGGGGATTCGTAAAAGACATTGTGTATAACGAAGTTCCAACTACACCTGAAGATATGCGAGAGAGAATTGTCAGACCATGTGCTTCGATAAGTGCCGAAGTAATAAAGAATACCACTCAATCGACGATAAGGAGATTGCAGCACTGCATTGATACCAATAGTCATTACTTCGAACGCCTTCAGTAAATGGACGTTCATGCCACCTTTATGAACCTCGTTGACTTTCAAAGGCCTTACTGATACAAATCATTGGATTCGTCTCAATAGCCACTGTCAGAAAATAAGTACCAATCTATAGCATCCCATTAAAAAAAAAAAAAGAAACATAGTTGACCTTCATATCTGTGAAGTGACCCCACGTAGCAACAGAAAACCAACGTCATGTTATGGACCCCGTTGTCTCATGCAACATTTGTCCCAAAAACGTTTCAGCTCCTATCATAGTTTCTGACTTATTCTTGGTGGCAACAGGTGGTGACTCACCCTGTGTTTGTTGCCGACTGGTTCGATCAAGAAGAGAATATTACGGAAATGTTCCCTGAAGTCGAGTGGAGGGAAGCTGACCCTGTTTTCGCGAAACACTATTGAGAAAATGCAGGGAACCGGTATTTCCTTCAGATTACAGAACTAACCTGCTCTCACGTAAATATGAGGGGCGTTCAGTGAGTAATGCAACACTTTTTGTCCGGACTGCAGGTTGTTTTTATTCAGGATTGCAACAAAGTATATTATTCCCAACCGACTGTTTTGGCTACAAAGCACAATTCTTCAATATAATTTCCGTTCAGTGTGACGGCCTTACGCCATTTTTTCTGGGAGGGCCTGTATGCCCGCATGGTACCACTCCACTGGCGACGTCGGATCCAACGCCGTGCTGCATCAGTAACCTCCGCATCATCCACGTACTGCTTCCCGCGGAGCTCATCCTTCATTGCCTAAGGCAAATGGAAGTCGGAAGGTGCGAGATCCGAACTTTAGGATGGATAACGAAGAACAGTCCATTGAATTTCTGTAATCTGCTGTCGTGCGTAGACCTGTCCGAGGCCTTGCGTTGTCATGGAGAAGGGGAAGTTTGTTAACCCTTTCGTGACGATGAACACGATTAAGTCGTTTCTTCAATTTCCTGAGGGTCGCACAATACACTTCATAGTTGATCGTTACGCCATCAGGGAGCTCATCAAACAAAATAGCCCCTTCAGAGCGCCAGAAGAACATCATCATAGCTTTCCGGGCTGATGTTATTGTTTTCCGCCAAAGCAAACTCAATGACAGCTCTCCGCTCGGAAGGCACCTGCATTACAGACGCCATTATGAAGGCTACGGATAACGTCCCGACCTGTTAGAAATTCATGAAACTCTTTATTTCCACCTTTTTAGCGATGGTTGCGGGACTCGGCTTTTCGACAGAGGATGTCAAATTAAACATTTTTCAACTGTCAGTTGTCAATCTTAGTTTATTTGGCAACCAGTACAGAGTTTTACTAAGCCATCTTGAGGCCCCTGACGTACGTGTAGGAATAATCTACCTCGCTTGTGATCAAAACAGGGGCCAGCAACACTGGTATTAGTAGATATTTGTTACAGTGTCCACCTCAACAAACACGTGCCGGCAGGTGTTTGTTGAAGTGGTCACTGTAACAAATATCTACTAATACCAGTGTTGCTGGCCCCTGTTTTGATCACAAGCGAGGTAGATTATTCCTACACGTTGGTCAGAGGCCTGAAGACAGCGTAGTAAAACGCTGAAACTGGTTGCCAAATAAACTAAGGTTGACAACTGACGGCTGAAAGGTGTTTAATTTGACATTCATGAAACTGTAGGGGCTGAAGCTTGAAGCGGGAATATTAGACGATGTCTCACTATAAAGTCCGCATTTTTTCAACCGAAACTGACCGAGAAAAAATGGGTTGCATTACTTATTGAACGCCCCTCGTATATGTCACGTGAAGACCACCTAGACCACAGAAATCTGGGCTAGTACGGAAGCATATACACCGTTTTTCCTTCGCTGCATTTGCGAGTGAAACAGGATATGGAATAATGAGTAGCAGTCGTAGAAGGTATCTTCCGCCGTGCAACGTACGGTACCTTGTGGAGAATTAACGTAGATGTATATGTATGCCTTAAGAGTGCTTTGAAATGGAAATTTGTGGTAAGTTCCTATGGGACCAACATGCTGAGGTCATGGGTCCCCAGGCTTACACGCAGCTTAAACTAACTTAAACTAACTTATGCTAAGGAAACACACACTCCCATCCCCGAGGGAGGACTCGAACCTCCGACGGGGCGAGCCGCGCGAACCGTGGCAAGGCGCCCGTAAACCACGCGGCTACCCCGCGCGGCAATCCTTTGAGCCAACTGCTTACATGGAGATGAGAAAACTTTGCTAATGTATTTGTTTCGGAACCCCACAGCGGGCGTCGGACCACGACATACTGGACCCGGCAGCCGCCTGTTTCCGGGTCGCTTGCTCACTTCGTTGTAGCGTGCAAGTGTTTTGTGTGCACAGGCGTGGAGTCGGCGGCGCCCGTAAACTGAGAGGCGTTAGACGGGCTCATTAGTTAGGCGGAGGTGGACCGGCGTTTGCACAGGCCCAGGTGCCCGGGGCGGCGCGGTCGGCTGGCTCTGCGAGTCCGTGCGGTGTGCGGTGTGCCCAATTACCGGCCTGTTCATTAGGGGAGGCTGCGCAGCCTGGCCGGGGCAGCCGCGGCGGCCCTGGCGGTGGGACCACTTGTGAGGCTGCGCTCACCACTGTCAGGCGGCACGGATGAGGATGGATGGGGGGGGGGAGGGGGAGAAATCCACACCGCATAGGGACATTCTCTGACCCGGGGTGGCGTTCGGATACCGGACACATACACTTTTTCGAAATGCCTGTTGTTGAACATGTTTTTTTATACACGAATACCAACAAGTTGTAACACGCCCGGTAGTACAAATGGGTGGGGGGTACCTTAAACCGGTTGTCGTTCCTTGACCGTGCGCCCTGTCCCACACCACCTACCTGATAATCCCGCGGCGGTCGTACTGTTCTGCTCCACACTGCTGCTGGCTTGCCTGAAATTATCTGTAGAAATACGCAAGCGAATAAGGGGAGCCACTCGACGTTAAAACACAACCTGTTCGACGTCAACAACGTATGAACAACTATATTCTGAGACGATTAAAGGAAAATCGCAGGTTGCACTGTTTACTTTCCAATTCAGAAATGTTATCCCAATTAATGGATGATTAACAGTCCACAAAATATCAGTTAGACGAGCGTACGCGGAACCGACACGACGCGGGTGATTGTTGATGATGCGGAAGTCGAATGATCGAACGAAAGTTCTTACGCTCGTCACACATACAGATACCTGGTAATAGTCCTCCTTGTCACTAGTAATGATATAACACTGTTCGTTTTTCAGTTCTCACTTTGAGAGGCACCCACATGCCTTGGTCATACTGTGGCATCAAGCAGTCAGGCCTGCAATATGAATGGTCTGCCAAGCGAGTGGATTCATTCTTATTTATCGAGTAACATGAACTCTCGTACTCACAATTAAGTTACAAATTACCCTCCTGTATGAATATTACGCAACGGAAACGCACATCTGACTATCAGTAATTTACAGAACTCTGACTGTTCACTACGCACTGGCAATACCACATTTTCTTTCTTATTTAACGGCTTTGATCAACACGTGGCCATCGCACTGAATATGAATGGCGCACACATTATAAATTCTGGATATCATGACAACATACAATTCGAAGGAAAAGGCCACCAATCTTTTTCTTTTCACTATCTTATTTATTCCGATAAATTCTATAACCTAAACACACAAATTCCATAACCTACAATAATAACACATTAGAAATTCCGCCCAGTGGGCATGGCTTTACATTGGTGATTCTCTATCTTATGGTCTCGTAATTATTTAATGCTACAGTGCACTTTCTGGATAGGATGGTGGATCGTTTGCTATATCTCACACTTCGACTCTCACAACCATCATCAGGAAACTTTCCTCCAGACCGAGCCGTACAAAAGGAACATGCATAACCCACTACCTCTGAAACTACCTCGCTACTCTCCCATGCAAACCACACATACTTAAATTACATGACATACACCACACTGCAACATGGAATACAACATAAGGAATAGTCACAACATTACAATCACATCACTTTCAGCTTTCCCACTTCAATTAGTATTCATCCCAGTTTCACACGACACTGCCCCACTTCCTAACTTTTCTTTCCTACTACGAACTCTGGACGATAAATGCACGTCTTCCTGTGCAATGCAAGCCAAGTGGCGTTGCTGGATAGACGACTGACTCACCTTGCTTCTCTCTCAGAGTATTATAGTTTGAATCAAGCGTCACACGGAAACATAACACGAAAAGTAATATTAAGAACATATTCATCACACACGCGAGTCCTCAACTGATACCATGGACGAATACTTCTCTTTATCCTTTGTCTCATACACAGATTGAGACTCACACAGTACTCACCACGTGAAAGTACTCGTCTCTAATTTCAAGTCCTGCACACGCCATTTCTTAAATATTTCCAACTTATAGTACACACGCTAGTAATTCAGCTTAACTTAAGCACTCGGAAGTATTTCAACTTATTGCTACACGTGGTTTCATTGTGACCGTTGGTCACTTCCGAAGATTACTACGATCCCATTAATATTACCTGCCTGACATTTAATTCTCCCTACAAAAGTTCCTGAAATAGATAAATTATTATTCTAAACTACTCTTATGTATTTCACATGCATACCATGTCCCCACTCTTTTGTGCTTACGGAGCACGCCTAAGACAGGTCTTACCAACACTAGATCCAGCGGCAGAGTGCTGAAACATGGCCGTTCTTCAGGTTCTCTCGCACCTCTGCCGAAGTGGGGGAGCACCTTGCTACCGTATTGGTCAGCCACATTTCAGGCGCTCAAAGCTCCGGTAAGTTTCATCTCTCTGGTTCCACCAAAGGTGACCAAAGGGTCGTCTCAAAGATGATCATATATTCACATTCACTATCTGCAGTTAGCAGACGACCAAACATTCATTCATTTCACAGATCTCACCAAACTGGATGTAGGGATTTATTTTGTGGGAGTGCACAGGCTTCGCTGTATTAATTGAAATTGAGTTATTATTAGAAAAAATATGTTGTTCTGTCAAGAATAATGAAGTATGTTGTACCTATTTTCAATGTCGGGCGGTACTGTACCCTTTCAACTGGTATGAGCGTGCGCGTAACCGTCGCGGCGCGGGTGATTGTTGATAATGCGGAAACACGATGATCGAACGCACGTCCTCACGCTCGCTACAAGACACTGGTATTTGACTGCATTCTTTTATGGTAACTAATTTTTAATGATTCACATTGGTCCATTCTGGGAGGCCGAACACGGCGCGGATGTTCGATGCTGTGCGACATGCAACGAGAGGAAACATAAATACGTTATCGACGGCACTGCTCATTTTTTCATTACTTCTTGACGCACTTTCCTCTGAATCACTTCCATATTTCATCACTTTACTGTAACACCACTTGTAGCAATACTTAAACCTGAATACTAGAAAAAGCCTCTCACATGCAGAGCTACACACTACACAACATAACAGTACCGTGTCCCGCGCTCGACTCACTACAGACGCGGCTGCCCGCAAAGATACTCCACAACTAAGCCAGCGATATGACAATACGCTTACAAAGTGTTATACGTACGTCTTAGAAGGCACGTGTCACGCACCTGTCTATATTTATTTTGTCAACAGCCGTGTCATGGTGCTTACACCGGTTCCCGTCTGATCACCGAAGTTAAGCGCCGTTGGAGTGTTTGTACAATACGGTATACGGCATTGTATTGGTTTAAGTACATGCTACAGTTTCTAAAACACGATTAAAAAAGTGAAAAGCAATAGATTTAAGTTGAAACGAAAAAATTCATGTCTCCTTAGAATGGAAAGAGTCTAGCGTCACGATAAAGTCGTGTGGCGGTAAAGGAGGGAGCGAGAAATGGGGCGTTGTTTTTCTGAAGTAAAATTCTGTTGCTGCGTTCCTCGGTCGCACGTATTGCCGCACGACGAGCTGGAACCGCCTCTAGGACAGAAGGTGCCGTGCGGACGACCAATACTAAGAGCCTAGACTTAAGTTCTTGCGTATACGTCATCTCATCAAAGACTGGTAGTTTTGACAAATGAAGGAACTGCGGGATAGCTGCTTAATCCACAATATTTTGTTACGTACACGACCGATTTCGGATAGCTTCAAGTTCCGTCATGTGGTGGATCTATGCGGCTAAAATTTCTAAATCAAAACAAATTAAAAGAGAGTACAGGACGATACTTATAAATAAAGTCGCTTAATCATCTGAGGTCATCCTCTCCCCAGTGCTGTCATGGAACTTAGCGTGCTGTGTCAAAAGAGTAAAGGAGACCTAAAAAATCCGAAAAAACCGATATAACGACCGTACACAAGAAGTACCAAAATAATGAAACATTTAAAATGCAATATAATGGGAGACGGAGGGCATTACTTACAAAAATTCCATTACAACCGTTCCCTCATGCTGGGCGACCGGGAACACAAACAGAAAAACTATACAATAGTAAATGCTTGTGGGTACTGAAGCCGCACATGACCCAACTGCAAGCGCGGTAGAAAATACATAAGCGATTGGTGAATTGTTTAAATTGGAAAAGCGGGAAGTAACAGCAGGTAGGACGTGGAACCGTCACTCAGTGTTCTGGAAGAAATTGAAATCTTAAGAAATCTTCACTCCCATCCTCTCGATACAATTAATCAAAGAACAGACCTGTATCACAAAAAATATTTTAGTTAATTATGCCACTGTCCTAGCATATTAGGGTGTCCTTATAACGTAATATTCTTCCGTGCTCTTTTAAATGTACAAGTTCTCTTCCCTCTAAATGTTGTGATGGGTCCGTCTCCTCCCTGCTGTTACTTTCCAGTTTTCCAGCCTAAGCAATTCACCAATCGCATATCTATTTCGTAACGCGCCTGCGCTTGGGTCGTGTGCGGCTCACACTGGACTTGCATTCGGGAGGACTACGGTTCAATCCCGCGTCCGGCCATCCTGACTTAGGTTTTCAATGATTTCTCTAAATCGCTCCAGACAAATTCCGGGATGGTTCCTTTGGAAGGACACGGCCGACTTCCTACCCCGTCCTTCCCTAATCCGATCAGACCGATGACCTCGCTGTTTGGTCTCCTCCCCCAAACAACCCAAACCCCGTGTGCGGTTTCAATACTCACTGCTAATATTTACTATTACATAGTCTGTGTGTTGGTGTAACCCGTCGCGCAGCATGGGGGGGACGGTTGTTATGGAATTATTGCATCTTATATTTTTCATCATTTTGGTAGCGACTGGTAAACAAAAATGAGCGTTTGGCGTCATTGGCCGGGAGACCTCTTGCGGGGCAGGTCCGGCCGCCTTGGTGCAGGTCTTACTACATTCGACACCACATTGGGCGACCTGCGCGCCGGATGAGGATGAAATGATGATCAATACAGCACAACACCCAGTCCCTGAGCGGAGAACATCTCCGACCCAGCCGGGAATCGAACCCGGACCCGTAGGACGGTAATCCGTCACACTGACCACTCAGCTATCGGACTGGTGTCCGGTCGTGGTATACGTTTTTTCGGATTTTTAAGATCCCTTTAACTCTTTCGACGCGGAACAACTGGTTCCATGTCAAGACTGAAGTTAGGATGACCTCAGATGATTAAGTGATTTTATTTGTAAGTAACGTCCTGTTTTCTCTTTCAATTTATTTTAATTTTCAATTTTAGCAGCACAATCCCTTATTTGATATTCAGACTTGAGTCTACCCTCTCATTTCGCGCAACAGAATGTTTTTATTATTACATTTTACACCAGGTGACGGAACTTGACGTGTTTCGTAACTGGTCGTGCACACAATAGAAGATGGTGGATTAAGCAACTGTCCTGCAGTTTCTTCATTTGTCAAAATGGACTTGTGCAGTTGGGCTGCCCCATGAGAAGAACTCTTTGTGCAAAGTGTGGTAGTGTATTGTTGAGACTTAATTGATAAATTGTGGCTAATCTGGTAGGAGATGTGCACCGAGAGGCGTAAAAAAAGTTCTGTAATGCCACAAACTTGCTTTCTGCGGCTACTGCTTAATGCTGAGGTAGCCTAACTGCTTTGAGCTATCTTCTGGTCTAATTCAGGTAATCCAGGTTCGTGTAATCTTGCGGGACAATTTTTCAACTGTTGCTACATATTCATTTCATTATAGTTTCAGCATTCAGCACTGATGTTCCTGATAAACAAAAACAAAAAAAGACATATCTCCGTGAATTTTTCCTTTGTGGATGCAGTTGAACTGTTCCTGTCATTTACAATGTATTTAACGGTTGCTGGCAAACTACATAACGTCGTAGCCATTGTCAATTTTTTTTCTGTTTTTTCTAGTTGTCAAGGGGCAATGAGTTAAAGATTTCGCTTCTAAAACTTACATTAAAGTTGTGTAGAAGTGCCCTTGTTTGACAGGCCTCCTTCTTCATTGAGAATGAAGTGTGGTTCCATAATCATGCAACAATTTCATTTTCATAATCTGTAATATCTGTTATGTTGCTGTGTGTGTATCAACTCTGTACTAGTTAGATCTAAGCTCTTTGACCATAACCTCTGTTTTACTATGCAAGCACCTTAGATGTTGTGAGTGCATCTGCTTCTTAATCTCTTAGCATCTACTGTATCAAAAGCTTAACATGGAAGTGCCAAGAATTACTATGGTCAATAATATATAGTTAATGTTAAAAAAAAATCGAGAAATATTTGTAAAAAATTGGAAGAATATAATGTAAAAACGACATGGATACTCCAGCTGCATCCAAGTACTATAACATTTTTCAACATATGTCGTTTAGCAGTTTCCAATCGTTTCAGTTTGGTACATTCGTTCATCATCGTATTATACGTTGTTTATTTAAACAGTCATCTCCAAAATCGTTCATGAAAACATGTAATTGAATGTAAGCCACCTGAAGATAGTCAGAAGGTCTATATTGGCCGTGGATTAAATAAAATCACCTTCCATTGTGACTGCTAGACGTAATTATTCTACACTTTATAAAATACTTCGTGTACAACACTCTTTCTAAGACAGCTAAAACATGCTGTTTTAAATTATGAAAACCATTTGTCCCAATTAGCCATCATTCTTGAGACGTGCGACATCAACTGTTGACGTACAGGGTGGCTATAAATAAACTTTCGCTACTTGAGCTAGCTTAGGCGGAAAACTATTTACCGCATGGGTACCCAACTTTATAGTAACGATGTTCAAACTGAGCGCTGCAAGATTTGCATTGTCAGTAGTGTTAGTGTCATGACTTGCCGTTACACGCCCGTACTGATACGGCGACATAGCGTTGGAGCACAAGCATTTGTGTGGATTACACGTACAGACAGTCAACATGGGTCTGGACAACATGAGCAGGAATCTGTTACCCGTAAAGCTGTTTTAGCAGAACAATAGCATCAGTACTATAGCTCTTCGAGAGTATCGACGAATTAACGGAAGGCGAAGAGGTCCTCTTTCGGCACCGAGGCTGAAGAACATGATTCGAAAGTTAGAGTTAACTAGCGATTGGAGGAGTACTCTTGGGAGAGCCAAATTGCGCCAGAAATTGACGAAGAGGTTACTGTTGCCATGGGTGAGAACGCTGGACGCATTGTGCAATCTTCAAGCAGCGCACGAGCTGTCACTAGAGCTGAACATTCCATTGGCCACTGCTACCGTTGCTTCGGGCAGCCGTAGATCAATCTCCAGTGTGGTTCCAGGCTCTCGTGGATGCAGATGACCGTCATACCGAGGAACGTTTGTAACGCGGAACGTTAACATGGCACGCAGTTAGCAAATGTTACCCACTCACGTGAAAATTAAAATGTGTTTCTTCCACGGTTTATTCGTTATTTGTCTTCCGCATTGAACCGTAATTTATTTTCAAAGAATATTCTTAAGAATTTATTTTATTTACTAGCGATTCATCAAGACCATGAACACATTTAATCACACTATGTAAGCATGGAAGTAGTTGCCAGGGAGTAACTGATGAAATCATAACCAAATTCCTTTTAACAAATGGGAATTTTATTCACTTTAATGTTGCCTAAAAGCATTTTTTTTTAAAGAAACAGATTTAAAAGTATAATCAGAAAGCACCCTCTAAATATCAAAGTTACAATATATTCAGAGGCAGAAAGGAACAAGTTTTGACTGTATGAGCTTTCGGGCAGAGAACCTTGCCGCTCCATTTTGACACGGCCGTAGTTACGACCGCTCACAACAGCCTTTGAAAGACTACACTGGTGCAAATCCGCAACACACCAGATAGCATTAAACTAAGAGTTTTAACAATTTACCCAAGCACACAAACTATGCACCCCACGTATGAGGGATGGAAATGGTACAAAACAATAACAATTAAAATATTAACCTTGCCACCGAAGGAGCAGCTTGATTTTAGCTTCTAAGAAAAGTCTTACAGTGAAAGGATGGCAACTTTATATACTAAAATGATCATTTAAATAAAAGACCATGAAATGCAATCTTACATAAAATTCTACAAGGTTGGCCAAACAATAGTCAAGATGCTCTACGGTACACAGATACCGCCTCGCAAGATCATAGGCAATAATATCAGAGTTTCCAAAGATCAAAACGTATGTCAGGTATTAGGCCGTTACACTCCAAGCAATAAATTCCTTAACACACCAAATCCGACAAACATGACAGAGGCAGCAACTAACGTACGGTAGATTGATAGGGAGATTACCGAACAACCCGAACAGAATGTTGCTCTAACCCGCCCTTACTCCACAAGGGAAAAATGGACCACCCAATTTGTAAACAACCACCTTCCCGCGGGTGGGCAAACGGAGAAGAATGGTGGGGTGACCCCAAAACAAAGCGGTTGGTGATCTCACCAACAAAACAAGTAGAATTTAACAAGAGTAAATCAAACAACATATCACCAGTCACTTAACTTCTAATAAACTGCGATTTCTCGAGAAGACGTGGAACAGCATCCCCAAATCGCTCCTACTAGTAATGTTAGTGACGTTATACCATGTCGTATCTACGTGTTTGCACTAGGTTCTGAGCTTCCATTTAAATTTCGAAATTACGAAGGCCAGAAGACTACACGATTTTACGAAGAAATACAGTATATTATTCCCTGCACTTCAATCCAACAGCGACGAGTAATCGACTGTCTTCTTCGATTGCGTTTAACTGTCGTTGGAGTTGACAACGATGGGTTGCACCGTGTTATAAAAGAAGATGCAGGGGCGACGTTCTGATAGTACAGTTTGGGGAGAGTGTTAACTTTTCTGTATGCTCTTTCACCAGTGCTGTGTAGTGATTCACTGTCCACTCTACCCAGGGGAGAGAAAGGACGTTGCTTCATCTCACAGCGAGGAAGCGGGCGCCTGCCACTGGCAGTTTTTGATCGAGAGCACCGGCCTCCATGGCTCTCATGCAGAATTCCGATCGCCAGTGGGTTGCTGTCGGCGGCAGGGCTCACGGATGCGTGACTCTTTTTCAGTTTCTATTTTTTTCTGCTAACGGTTCTTTGGCCGAGAGCATGACATCAGTGAGATGCTGGATTCAAGTCTGATGGAGTAAGAGCGAAAACAACATTAGACTTCCGATGCATGCCAGTTAATAATATATCAAGTGAAGTAGTTTTATTTATTCCTGCTATACTATACCCTGACAAAGGCCAGCTGCCGTACTGGCTGAAATTTTTTTTTGTCAATGTTCAGTTGTTGAAAGAGACGTTTAAACGTAGAGCATAACTGTGCAAGATAGTGTAACTGACATGAAAACAGAAAAACAGAACAGAATGACTTTCGTGCAATTTTCCAGATCTAGAGAGTTGACATATTAGTATATTCACATAGCTTTTGCGAACTATATATTGCCAGTCTGAAGCTATTTTTTTAATTACTGTATTGGATCTCCCGGAATGGAAAGTCCTCTTATCTGGTACTACCTACTACCAACAAGTTTACTTTTAAGGATGGCTCCCACCCTGGTGTTCTTCTTACAACTAGACGCAACTTCGGCGAATCGCGTTTTGGTTTCGCCTCTGATACACTCAAGCAGCCTCTTATTTGGCCTTACAACACTGAGTAAACTCTGCTCTGTGCCACAAGTTATAAAAATCCATCATAGCAGGGAATCGAACCCGGTGCTGTGCGAATTCCAAAAACTGATGACGTGATAGTAGACATGAGAGTCTATATAGAAGCCATAGCGGTCCAGTACTGGAGTTTAATAGGGCTTTGAGACTTCCAATCAAATAAGGCAGAAGGGATAGAAAACATTCATTCGGAATTTTTAGTCATTATGGCAAGTTTACAAACAAACGACCATTCAAGTTGATGAATAAAATCCTTTAGGCTGGAGACATTTCATCAGACATTCGCAAAAACGTCATCCATACAGTCCCGAAGACACCAAGGGCAAGTAATGCGAAAACTAGAACAGAATCAGCTCACCATTTCATGCATCCAAGCTGCTAACAAGAATAATATACAGAAGAATGGCAAAGAAGACAATCTGTTAACTGATGATCAATTTGGATTTACGAAAGGTAAAGGTACCAGAGATGCAACTGTGAGGTTACGATTAATAATGAGAACAAGGTTTAAGAAAAATCAAGACACATTCATACAATTTGTTGATTTCGAAAAAGCGTTCGATATTGTAATATGATGAGTAAAATATAAGTAAGCTATGGGAAAAGATGGATAATTTGCAACACAGCGTTAGGTAAAATGATGCAAGATGTTTGAAATTCTCAGGAAAATAGGCGTAAGTTGTAGAAGAAAATCGGTTAATATACAATATACAGAAGAACGAAGACGAATGTTACGATTGGAAGACCAAGAACTAAGTGCTTCCATTAAAAAGGGCCTAAGACAGGGCAGCCTTCCTCTCCTGTTGTTCAATCTGTACATCGAAGAAGCAGTGACGGAAATAAATGAAAGATTGAAGACTCAGGTTATAATTCGCTGGAAAAGGATATCAGTGATAAGATTCACTGGTGACATTGCTATACTCAGTGAAAGTGAAGAAGGTATACAGGATCTGACGACCAGGACGAAAGTTTTAATAAGTACTGATTTAGAACTGAGAGTAAATTGAAGAAAGAATAAACATGAGGAGTAGCAGAAATGAAATTAGTGGTAAACCTAAATCAAAACTGGTGACCACGAAGTAGACAGACGCAGCAAGAAGAATGTGAGCACCGCATCAGCACATGCAGACAAAGCATATCTGGCAAAAAGGGGCCTACTCGTATCAAATATAGGCCTTAATTTCAGGAAGAAATTTCTAAAAATGTACGTTTGGAACACAGCATTGTATAATAGGGAATCGTGGACTGCGGGAAAACCGAAAAAGAAATGCAGTGAAGCGTTTAAGATATAGTGCTACAGAATAAAATTGAAACTTAGGTGTTAGAAATGAGCAGTTTATCCGCAGAGCCGACGAAGAAAGGAACGTATAGGAAATATTGACAAGAGGAAGCCATAAATGATGGGCTTTGTGTTAACGTGCCATCGAAGAACATTCTTAGTATTAAAAGGAGCTGTAGAAAGTGCAGTGGAGTGTATGATTATGTAAGGGGCAAAACGAAGAGGCCGGGACAAGAGAGGAATTCATGGCTGGCCACATCAAACAAGTTAGTAGACTGATAAGTGAGGAAGTCGACGGGATGCGTAACGTACAGTGCTGTGCCTTCGAGAAAGGCGGTACTCAAACCCTAAGTTTGAGTTGATTATCTAGATACAGTCTTCCTGTACGTGGTACATCCTTGTCTCCTTACGATCGCTAAATGTGCTGATCTAATTCGTTTTCTTAGCACTACATTTAATAGTGAAAAGCGAACAACATTAAAGTTTTATATTCCCCATAACGTACTAAATATCACAAAACATGTTTTAGGAGTCACTCTGAAACAAAATATGCCGTAAAATATCGTCTAATGAGTTATATATATACAATACTACTGGAAATGCAGATGGTAAACGGATATTCATTGGACCAATATATTATACTAGAACTGACATGTGATTACATTTTCCCGCAATTTGGGTGCAAATATCCTGAGAAATCAGTACCCAGAACAACCAACTCTGGCCGTAATAACGGCCTTGATACAAATGGGCATTGAGTCAAACAGAGCTTGGATGGCGTGTAGAAGTACAGATACCCGTGCAGTTTCAACACGATACCACAGTTCATCAAGAGTAGTGACTGGCGTATTGTCACGAGCCAGTTCCACGGCCATCATTGACCAGACGTTTTCAATTGGTGAGAGATCTGGAGAGTGTGCTGGCCAGGGCAGCAGCCGAACGTTTTCTGTATCCAGAAAGGCCCGTACAGGACCTGCAACATGCGGTCGTGCATTACCCTGCTGAAATGTAGGGTTTCGCTGCGATAGAATGAAGGGTAGAGCCACGAGTCGTAACACATCTGAAATGTAACGTCCACTGTTTAAAGTGCCGTCAATGCGAACAAGAGGTGACCGAGACGTGTAACCAATGGCACCCCATAATACTGTAAACAGAACCTGGATTCGTCCGAAAAAACGACGTTTTGCCATCCGTGCACCCAGGTTCGTCGTTGAGTACACCATCGCAGGCGCTCCTGTCTATGATGCAGCGTCAAGGGTAACCGCAGCCATGGTCTCCGAGCTGATAGTCCATGCTACTGCAAACATCTTCGAACTGTTCGTGCAGATGATTGTTGTCTTGCAAACGCCCCATCTGTTGACTCAGGGATCGAGACGTGGCTACACGATCCGTTACAGCCATGCGGATAAGATGCCTGTCATCTCGACTGCTAGTGATACGAGGCAGTTGGCATCCATCACGGTGTTCCGTAATACCCTCCTGAACCCACCGATTTCATACTTTGCTAACAGTTATTGGATCTCGACCAGCGCGAGCAGCAGTGTCGCGATACGATAAACCGCAATCGCGATAGGCTGCAATCCGACCTTTATCAAAGATACGCATTTCTCCTCTTCACACGAGGCATCACAACAACGTTTCACCAGGCAACGCCGGTCAACTGCTGTTTGTGTATGAGAAATCGGTTGGAAACTTTCCTCATGTCAGCACGTTGTAGGTGTCGCCACCGGCGCCAACCTTGTGTGAATGCTCTGAAAAGCTAATCATTTGCATATCATAGCATCTTCCTCCTGTCGGTAAAATTTCGCGTCTGTAACACGTCATCTTCATGATGTAGCAATGTTTAATGGCCAGTAGTATATAATTAACCTTATGGTATGAAAATTATTACTCACAAACACTTGTCCCAATTTTTAGCGTTCCATTCAAATATCAATTACAACTACATGGGTGAAAGCAATGATGGAGGAAGCCGCCTAATTTTGCACATATCCTATTTAATACTTGGTTTAAGAATCGCCGGCCAGTGTGGTCGAGCGGTTCTAGGCGCTTCAGTCTGGAACCGGGCGACCGCTACGGTCGCAGGTTCGAATCCTGCCTCGGGCATGGATGTGTGTGATGTCCTTAGGTTAGTTAGGTTTAAGTAGTTCTATGTTCTAGGGGACTGATGACCTCAGATGTTAAGTCCCATACTGCTCAGAGCCATTTGAACCATTTGTTTAAGAATCATGAAAGAAGGTTACACTCGAAGAAGGGACTTGGAGACAGGAAAGTTTCAGACTGATTATAGGCTGAGGTCACAGAAGTCATGGTATTCTTCCCACCTTCGTATCGGGCCTCCTATTCCCCGGTGTAGCGCAGCAGCTCGACGTGGCCTCTATAACCGTCCATAAGTGTGGAAGTGTAGCAGATACAACATGTTGTGCGTGAACTGACCTTTCGATTATGTCCCACAAATGTTTGATGGCATTCACGTCGGGCGGGCTGAGTGGCCAAATCAGTCGCTAGAACTGTCCAGAATGTTCTTCAAAACCAGTGGCGAGCAATTGTGGCCCGATGACAGTTCCACGAAGTCCTTGAGTGGCTGCTAATGGTCTCCAAGTAGCCCAAAATGATCATTTCCAATCAATTCAATTGAACCAGTGCACCCAGTCCATTCCATGTAAACACAGCCCATACAATGATGGACCCGCCACCAGCTTCCACAGTGACATGTTGACAACTTACCTTCGTGGCTCTGCGCCACACTCGAACACTACCATCAGATCTTACCAACTGAAATCAGGACTCATCTGACTAGGCCACGGTTTTCCAGTCGTCTAGTGTCCAACCGATATTGTAACGAGGCCAGAAGTAGTGCAGCAGGCGATGTCGTGGTGTTAGCAAATGCATTCTTCGAGTCAGTCGTCTGCTGCCATAGCCCATTAACGCCGAATTTCGCCGCGCTGTCCTAAAACGTATGTTTGTCGTAGTCGCACATTAATTTGTACGGTTATTTCGCGCAGTGTTGCCTGTCTGTTAGCACTGACAACTCTACGTAAACGCCGCCTCTCTCGGACGTTAAGTGACGCCACTGAGTTGTCCGTTGTGAGAGGTATTTTCGGCACATTTTTAACACTGTAGATCTCGAAATACTGAACTACCTAACGATTTTCGAAATGGAATGTCCCACGCATCTAGCACTACCATTTCGCGTTCAGAAAGTCTGTTAATTCCCTTCGTGCGGCCACAATCATGACGAAAACCTTTTCACATGAGTACAAATGACAGTTCCGCCAATGCACTGCCCGTTTGTACCTTAGGTACGCGATACTACCACCAACTGTATACGTGCGTACCTTTATCAAAAATTTCAAATGGCTCTGAGCACTATGGGACTTAACTTCTGAGGTCATCAGTACCCTACAACTTAGAACTGCTTAAACCTAAGTAACCTAAGGACAACACACACATCCATGCCCGAGGCAGGATTCGAACCTGCGACAGTAGCGGTCGCGCGGTTCCAGACTGTAGCGCCTAGAACCGCTCGGTCACACCGGCCGGCGTACCTTTATCCCACGACTTCAGTCACCTCAGTGTATAATTGTAAGACAGATCTATCTGAACCATATTTTAAAGTATAAGACATTTCCTGGGAAAGATCTGGACTCTGAGAACAATTGGTTTTTAGCCACATTAAAATAAGAAATTGTAAAAAGGTGGGAAATTAAGTTGTTACCTGGATACTGAGCTTGACGAAAGTTTCAGACGGAGCATTAGGCAACTGAAATGGGGTAAAGGAATACAGTAGAAGACGAATGAGGAGCTTCGAGAGATGAAATAGTGAAGGCAGTAAAGGATCAAATAGGTAAAAAGACAAGGAGTAGCAGAAATCATTGGATATCATGGGAGATATTGAATTTAATAGATGAATGGAGAAAATATGAATGTGTGCCAAACGAAGTAGGTGAAAGAGAATAAAATCGTCCAAAAAATGAGACTGGCAGGAATTGGAAAATGGCTAAGCAGGAGGAACATGAACAGCTAGAGGTCAGATGTAAGGATATAGAAACATATGCAACTAGATACTGCCTATACGAAAATTAAAGAGGTCTTTGGAGACAAGAGAAACCGCTGGATGACTATCAAGACGTCAAGCTGAAAACCAGTAGTAAGCAAAGAACGGAAAGCTGAAAGGTGGGAGGAGTATATACAGGTGCTACATAAGGGAAATGAAGGCAATATTGTAGAACGGAAAGAGGACATAGATGAAGATGAAATAGGAGATATGACGTTGCGGGAAGAGTTCGACAGAGCACTGAAAGACCACATTCGAAACATGGCCCCTGAAGTATTCACATGCTTGGAACAGCCAGCCACGACGAACCTATTCCACCAGGTGCGCAAGATGTATGAGACTGGCGAAATACCCTCAGACTTAAGAATAATGTAATAATTCCAATTCCAAAGAGAGGACGCACTGACAGGTGCGAACATTACAGAACCATCAGTAAAATAGGTCATGGCTGCAAAATACTGACACGAATTATTTACAGAACAATGAAAAACTGGTAGAAACTGACCTCGTGGTAGATAAGTTCGGGTTCCGGAGAAATGTAGAAATACGTGATGCAATACTCTTATCTTAGAAAATATGTTGGGGAAAGGCAAACCTGTGTTATAGCTTTCATAGATTTGGAGAAAGCTTTTGTCCAAACTGACCGCAATACACCCTTTGTAGCAGCGGCAAAATAAAGGGAGCGGGACTTTACATACAACCTGTACAGAAACCAGACGGCAGTTACGAGAATCGAGGGACACGAGAGAGAAGCAGTAGTTGAAAAGGGAGTGAGGCAGCGCCATAGGCTAACCCGAATTTACTCAATCTCTGCATTGAGCAAGCAGAAAAGGAAATAAAAAAAACTGGATAACGGATTAAAGTTCTGGGAGAAAAAATAAAAACTTTGAGGTCTGTCTGTGACATTATCTGACAGCAATGGACTTGGAAGAGCAGTTGGGCAGAATGGACAGTGTCTTGAGGGTATAAGGTGAACAGTAATAAAAGCAAGACAGGCGTAATGGAAAGTAATGGAATTAAATCAGGCGTTGCTATAGGAATTGGATTAAAATGCGAGACACTCAGAGTAATAGATGAGTCAAAAGCTTCCTCCAAACCTACAAAAGCTACTTGGGAGGTAGAATAACTGATAATGAGGAAGTAGAGAGGATATATAATGTAGACTGGCTATGGAAAGAAAAGCGTTTCTGAAGAAGAGAAATTTGTTAACATTGAATTTAGATTTCAGTTTTAGTAAATCTTTTCAGAAGGTATTTGTCTGGAGTACAGGCCTTATATGGAAGTTGAACGTAACCAATAAACAGTTTATACAAGAAGAGAACAGAAGCTTTTGAAATATAGTGCTACAGAAGAATGCTACAGATTAAACGGGGAGATCATGTAATTAATGAGGAGGTACTGAACTGGGGAGAAAAGAAATTTGCGGCATAACTTTACTAAAATGTAGAATCAGTCCGTAGGACACAGTCAGAGACAACCGAATATCCCCTGTTTAGCACTGCAGGGAACTGCGGGGCAGGAGGGTTGGTGCGCAAAAATTATAGATGGAGACCAAGAGCTGAATACGTTAAGCAGTTTCAAAAGGATTTAGGTTGCAGTAGTTACTCGGAGATGAAGAGGCTCCCACGAGATAAAGTATCATGGAAAACTGCAGCAAAGCAGTCTTCTGTCTTAAGGCTACAACAACGCAATAAACACTGAAGGCGCATAGTAAAGTAACATACAGGAAGAACATGCGATGTGCAGAACGCGAGGTGGTACATTCCTGTCTGCGACTGGAAACGCTCCAGCCACAGGCGCCCGTTGGTGACAAGTGACTGCGGCACTTGGCGACCCAGTGGCGCAATGGGCCGTAAAGAGTGTCGCCGGAAGTTTGCCGGAGGGGAAAAGCTCTGCACAGGAACGAAATGTTTGCTGCAAGTGCGGCACAGCATGTTGAAAACACAAAGTAAGGTAAGTTAGCGAACGTAGCTTTACTGTACACTGATTCTTATTACACCTTATTCTTTCTTTTACGGTATCTACCTTCTCTAATGATTCTGGAATAGTAGTTTCTATCCTTCATACCGTATGCCGGTGTGTTTTCATGAAATGTAGTAGAGTTCGCCTACCAGTTTTATTTTTCCTTTCAGCCTACTATTTCTCCTTTTCATGATAATTTAAATTTTATATTTTATTTTTATTTCTTGGCTTGGGATTACTGAAGCTTCACACAGATGTAAAAACATATACACAGAGAAATTACAGAATTGTTTGAACAACGGTTTTAAATTATTTTCAGTTTTCACATAGTTTCAGTAGGTATAACTAAGGGAACTTGACATATACACAGAATATACACGGAAGAGCCAAAGAAACTGGTACACTTACTAATATCGTGTAGAGCCCCGCGAGCATGCAGAAGTGCCGCAACACGACGTGTCATGGACTCGACTAATGTCTGAGGTAGTGCTGGAAGGAACTGACACCATGAATCCTGCAGGGCTTCCCATAAATCCGTAAGAGTACGAGGGGGTGGAGATCTCTCCTGAACAGCTTGTTGCAAGGCGTCCCACATCTACTCAAATATGTTCATGTCTACGGAGTTTGGTGGCTAGCGGAAGTGTGTAACCTCATAACAGTGTTCCTGGAGCCACCCTGTAGCAATACTGGACATGTGGTGTCGCATTGTCCTGCTGGAATTGCCCAAGTCCGTCGGAATACACAGTGGACATGAATGGATACAGGTGATTAGACATGATGCTTACGTACGAGTCACTTGTCAGAGTCGTATTTAGGCGAATCAGGAGTCCCATATCAGACCAACTGCGCACGCCCCAAACCATTACAGAATCTCCAACAGCTTCAACAATCCCCTGCTGACATGCACGGTTCACGGATTCTCTCCATACCCGTACACGTCCATCCGCTCGATACAATTTGAAACGAGACTCGTCCGACCAGGCAACATGCTTCCAGGCATCAACAGTCCAATATCGGTGTTGATGGGCCCAGGCTGGGCATAAAGCTTTGTGCAGTGCAATCATCAAGGGTACATGAGTGGGCCTTCGGTCCCGAAAGCCTATATCGATGATGTTTCGTTGAATGGTTCGCAAGCTGAAATTTGTTGGCCCAGCATTGAAATCTGCAGCAGTTTGCGGAAGGATTTCACTTGTGTCAAGTTGAACGATTCTCTTCCGTCATCGTTGGTCCCGTTCTTGCAGGATCTTCTTCCGGCCGCAGCTATGTCGGAGATTTGATGTTTTGCTAGATTCCTGATCTTCACTGCACACCCGTGAAAAAGTCGTACGGAAAAATCCCCACTTCATCGCTACCTCGGAGATGCTGTGTTCTATCGCTCGTACGCCGACTATAACACCATGTTCAAACTCACTTAGATCTTGATATCCTGCTATTGTAGCAGCAGTAACCGATCTAACAACTGCGTCAGACACTTGTTATCTTACACGTATAGGCCTTTTCGACCGCAGCGCCGTATTCTATATTTGAATGCGCATGCCTATATCGGTTTCTTTGGCGTTTCAGTATAAGAGAGAAGAAACTACAGGGATTAAGAAGCATACACTTGGAGATTAGTGTGATGCAACCACAGATAGAAAACAAAATTTCATATATGCACGTTACTATATCGTATAAAACAAATCTTCAGTTTTAGAAGGCTTTTCGGTGGACGTTTTTTGCTGTGATTCGAAGGATCTGTAGGAAAACAGCAACTGGTTTGCATCTTGTTTTTTGTTCCCATAGTACTAGACAGGTTGGGAAAGAGTCGAACTGTAGTTGGTAAGCATTCGTACTAAGCTGCTTATCAGCTTCCTCCTCGCATGAAAATTTCGAAAGCAGGGAGAGCTTCTAATTACTGGTTGGATCACAGATTAGAAGGCGCCAATTCTCTGATCATTCTTCCTCGGCCGCTTACCGCATCAGCTACTTGAAATCGGAAGCTCCTAGGCTTTTCCATCACAGTGGAAGCTCTCCCTCCAGATCTGCTCCCTAAACGTCAGTGCTACAGGTGCCTTGGAGAGAGCAGTGTGGCTAAGTTTTACAGCAAAACTCAAATGTGTGTCAAATACTCTGAAGAGCACGGCAGTCGCGCCTGTGAAAGAAGAAAACAAGAAACTCCGATATGTCCTCGCCAAGGCGGGCCAAATGTCACCAACTGCCGAAGCTGCCCAGCCACCTCCAGCCACAGCCAAGTCGCTGAAGAGAAGACCACAACGACTAAGAAGAAATGCTGCAGAAGGGGAACGCGCAGATAGACGACGGCGGCTCAACCACGGGGCAAGATGGTGCCGACCACGATCGGCCGGAATACCCACCCCACCAGGGGCAGGAGTGAGAGACAACCGACGCTGCCACTGCAGACACGGGACAGCTGCAACTGTGGTGGCTACTGCAACCTTCAAGGCCGCCGTAGCAGCTGCCCTGGCATCGGAGACCGAGGAGGCGTGCCGCCAACTGCGGCAATTGCACGCGGCTCTCGCGAGCAGACCGAGATCGGAGGAATCAGAGAAGCGCGCCCCTGCCACCGCCTCATCCACGGAGCGGATTTGGAGGAAGGAGCCACTGAGCGGACGACAACTCCTTTGGTACCCGCAGAAGCGCGAGAGGCCACTGTGAGGACCCCTGAGAAGGAGACATCTATATCCACCGCCGCTTCAACGGAAGACTCCCGCGCCACGACGGACTACTGACGGCAAAACCAAGTAAACTGGGATGACTTGCAAGCCGTCATCAAGTGGAGGACGATCCAAAGGAACAGACGCAAGAAATGATGCAAGGAACATGATGGAGCAGAGCCGAACAGTCGAGCGAAACTGGACTCGTCTCACTGGTTGCAGAGATTCGGCGGATTCTTGAAGCAGAGCCCGCCCGGCCCCTTCCCTGGCATTCGAAGAACCGTCCCACACCGTACTAACACCAACGTGGGTCACCAGCCTTCTCCACTGCAGCGCATGACGATCGAGCGGAATCGAGCTGCACACTTCATGATTCCCACTATTAACACAGCCTACCCTTGCTTGATCTGTCGCACATAGCAAAGAATTCCGCTACTCCCATTCTACCAGTCCAGACTGCCGTAGAGGTTTTCTACCCATGGTGCTTGTCATGGCACTTTTTTCCCCCTCTGGCCTAAATCCGCTATTCCCTCATATGTTTCTATCCAGTACTATCTCCCGATGGGCCCGTATTAGTGGTTAATCCTATCCAGATGCACAGTCATCGTAGACCCGCATCCTGTGATCTCCTCGATGTATTTTCTTACAGACATGGGGATGACAGCAGGTGTTTTTTATGATGGCCACCATGTTAGTGCGGACGTGGAGGGGCTCCCCTTCTTTCGAAAAGGAAGCACTTGGCTGGCTGGTGTCGTCCGCCACATTTATTACAGCGCTGAAGACAGCAACACCGGCTGCTGATATTCCTGAACCTGAGCCATCTGTGACATTCACGGACACGAAGAAACTATGGATCTCCTCCACAGCTAGTGCCATGTAGGTAAAAATAGTTGGAAAGAATCTGTGAACCAAAAATTAAACAACATGTTTAGTGCCTAACGACAGTTAGTTTCCCTTTCCCAGTCATTTTCCTCTCCTCACGAATTACAAATTCCTATATTTAAGTCCATGTAACCTTAAAGAAGAAGCCACTTTAGGACTAAGTTTGATTCAGTTGTTGGCAAGGAGAAGTGCTACAGGACAACAAAAGCCAGCAGGCAAACTGTCCCCTGAAGAAATTTTCTCCACACGCACAAGTTCGAGGTACGTCGCTGGGTGGTCTATGTGGCAAATTCTTTGAGGAAACCTGATTTAGCACTGGACGGATGAAAAGACACAGTACAGGTTCAAATAACTTCCGGGAATTCAGCCAGGTAACACTTTCAGCGACCGCCGATATTTCGGCGGGAGAACACCCCGCCATTTTCAAGGCAAACTGCAACGGACTGGCGGCGTACATGCAAATTTAAAACCTCGGTTCTCGGACTGAAGCAGGAAAGATAACACACACACTGAACACTAGTGCCACCAAAGATGACCAAAGTCAGAGCTATCGATAGTGAGACTACGAATTCGCAGGTGAGGTAGCATTGACTCTGTCCCTCTGTTTTTTGACAAGGGAGAGAGCCGGATTCCAAACAGAGTTTAAACAGAAACCTCCATCCCTGTTAACGAGGTTGCTCGCTAATTTAATCTCAACTGCCTCCCTAATAACACCGTCCCAATAGCTGGACGTGCATGCCAATATCTCGGTGTTATTATATGTCTCTTAACAGCTCGTAAGACATTCATTATTCCTCCTGAAACTCACTGTGTACCAGACGATCTCATTGAGACTGCTGACAACAGTCACGTAACACACAATTCTGGTTAACTTGTCACAGTTGTTTCTTTCTGACGCGAAGACGGAGCCACAGAACGTGGGAATTTGACGGCGCTGTGTCGGTCAGCAACGAGTCAGCAGAAGTGGGCGGAGGCCGAGAACCGCCTTCGCTCCTCGGGGATGCGGTGGGCGTCTGTCGGGAGCTGCTAGCGGCCTGGCGAGCGGCCGGCAGCGCCTTTATAACAGGGACACGCGTTTTTCACGCACGGCCGCCGAAGCCGGCACGTATCGACCGGCGGGGCCGGCGTCCGCGCACGCGACGCCCGCCAGCCTCCGGAGGCGCGCCGGCCGCCGGCGGCGCCTGCCGCGCCTCCAGAGACAGCCACGGCGCCCCTCCCGCCACCGAGAGGCGGCTGCTCGGTGTCGCCAACTTTTAAAACCGGCTCAAAGGCTTTTGTTGTATTTCTTGGTTACCTGTTGAAAGGTCTCTGTTGGATTCCTTTCAAGTTAATTTCTTAAATCTGTTGTCATTTACGGCATACATTCCATTTCTAAATTTACTGTGGTGTTTCTGACTCTATCTGGGAGGAGACTGAGCAGTGGAACGTGTTACTTTTACACATAATCAAGAACGATAGGTCACACTGCTACACTTTAAACCACATTTTATATATAATTCATGTCACACAGTCTCATACGGAACCTACAACCGCTTTCTTTTATATACTGTACATGATAAGATACTGTCATCCCCCTTCCCTTCTGTGTGAAAGAATGAATGAGCAAATGTATTTCTAGTTGCATGCTTGATGGTAGCAGACAAGCCTGTCTGTTGGAGAACAGTAGGACCAACGTCAGAACAGGTAGCTACGCTTTCTAAAAACAGAGAGGTTTCTATTCTTAGTATGGTCCTGTCCGTCCCTTGTCATGTTGGTATAGGAAGCTGCCTCTCTGGTCACTTCCGTTTGTATCTGTGAAGCACCTTCTGTAGGGGCCCAGGGCAGTCTGTCCGCGGTAAGCGTCTGAAGCGGTAAGATCTCTGGCTAAGCGCGTTTCTGCTAAGCCCGTAGGACAATGGATTTCTTAAGTTCAGCCTAACTGAAAATTTGATCACCTTTATTTCAGGTTTAGATCTAAAATATCTAATGTTATCTTAAATTGCAACGCACTGTAATTCGAGTGTGAAGTTCAGAATATCTTCCAGTAGTTGCTTTGTCACTACTTTGTGAGTAAAGTGAAACCACGTGTGGATGACCCGTAACTCTCATCAATCTTAAATGGGAATGTGCGTGAGATTTTAACGTCTCGTCTTGACAATATTTTTCAATATAGTAACTTTTCTTTATGTTCAACCCACGTGAGGTGTACTTTGTGAGACCAGTACCACGTGCTTCTACAATTTCTTGACCCATCAGGTTAATAGTAAGACGATAGTAACCAGTTCGACGTTTTTCTTTTGTAATTATCAAAATTATTGTGGAGTTACACTCTTTGAATAAACCAAATTGAGCCGGCCGAAGTGGCCGTGCGATTAAAGGCGCTGCAGTCTGGAACCGCAAGACCGCTACGGTCGCAGGTTCGAATCCTGCCTCGGGCATGGATGTTTGTGATGTCCTTAGGTTAGTTAGGTTTAATTAGTTCTATGTTCTAGGGGACTAATGACCTCAGCAGTTGAGTCCCATAGTGCTCAGAGCCATTTTTTAAACCAAATTGACCACATGAAGCATGTGGTGTAATCATCAAAGGAGCCCTCAGCTATTCTTTTCGGGAAGATTTCACAGAGAGTTAGTATGAATTTAGTATACCAGTGTGTGGTAATTTGATCACGGACAGGATTGCGCTATGAACGTAACTTCTTTTGGTGAAAATTGAATCGGTTGGTTGTGGTTAATTTCCTCTTGCATATGATTCAATGTTCTTCGTGTGTTATTTTGTGAATGCAGTGTTGTATGCAGTCTCCCAATCTTGGCTCCATATTTGATGTGTTCCGTAAGATCACAAACTCACATTTTCACAATCCTAAATAAGGCACCAGTTTAGTTATGAATCAAGTTTAATATGCTGGAATTTTAACGGAACAATGATCAATGTTAAAATAAATGTCCAAATATAAACTGATTTATTTATTTTTATTTAAATTCTCTTTATATATATATATATATATATATATATATATATATATATATATATATATATATATATATATATATGTCGTAAGATGACTATTAAAAGATTATAATTAATGTTAGTCTGGTTGTGAATTTGGTATGCTAAACTGGATACCTGGAAAAACAGTTGGTTAGTAATGTAAGGTTAACTTCCCCAGATAGCTCAAAGCTTTTAACCCGCTTTTATTGTCTTGAACATCAGCACCGCTTTCAGAACAGCTTAATAAGCCTTAATGCATCAACATTACACACTGTCACGTACAGAAATGGACATTAAGCACGTGCTTCTATATTCATATGTGAAGAGCAGCTGCGACCACAAGGAGAATGTGAGATGGAGGAAGTGGACACGGCCCATACTGTACCACCATATTTATTGTAGAATTCGTAGGAAACCTACTGTACCCAGTAGATAGTGTCACCCTGCGTTTTAAAATCATCTTAATAATCATCGCGCCAAATTTTCTGAAAAACTGTTAATTTCACTCGAAAATTAATTTCTTCATTTGTGTGCGCATGTTATTTTAGTAGTTACTTTACAATTATTGAGGGTATTTTAATCCTGTCTTTGTAAATAGAAGAAAATCCGCGTTCTTTTCAAACGGCTCTGAGCACTATGGGACTTAACATTTGAGGGTCATCAGTCCCCTAGAACATAGAACCAATTAAACCTAACTAACCTAAAGACAACACACACATCCATTCCCGATGCAGGATTCGAACCTGCGACCGCAGCGGTCGCGCGGTTCCAGACTGTAGCGCCTAGAACCGCTCGGCCACCCCGGCCGGAGCGTTCTTTTCACCAAACGTGTTTTGTTTCATTCTATTAAAACATCATTAGTGGACTGTAATCAGAGATATTTAAAATTTGAGTTGCTTTGTTGATTGAAAAACAGGTCATTACAAAAGATATTTTATTCTTTCAGTATTTCGTGCGTGGTTTTTTGCTCACATCAAAAAATATCGTCTCCTTGCACGTTTTTGAGGTTATTTCTTCGTTTGTTACTGTTGATGCTGACCTGATCGCATACTCCTTTGCAAAACTATGCATTTTTTTTTGTTAAACGCAACGTAGTTTAGTACTACTTGGATCCTTCCGGCTACATATGTGTCAAGTGTTTTGAGTAGTGTTGCCAACTTAGCCACTAGTCTCTCTTTTATCTAAAAACTCTTATTTTTTTCTTCTTTCTGCAGCTTGTTATTTGCCTGTTATTCAATTTAATTATGTTTCTATGTCTTTATGTAATATATGAGAGAAACGAAGGAGCAGTGATGAAGCTGAAAATCTTAACGGTGAGTAGATGAGGGAGAAGAGGGGAAAAAGCAAAGATGAGTGAACAGTAAGTGCAAATTAGTGGTATGGAGAGTGAATTGGAGAAAAATAATGAGGAGCAACATGCGAAATAAGCTTGGAGGCGGGGGTGGGAGGTGGGGGGGGGTGGAGGGTGGAGGTAGAGTGAAGGGTGCAAAAGGGGAAGTAATTTTTTCGCCATGCCTTTTTCTTCTGGGATAAGTTCTCATCTAACGTCGTAAATTAACTATTGATATATCATACTAGTGACGAAAAATGTAAAATTGTCTCTTACATGCATCGTTAATGTTTGATTTTTAACAGGTTTGAATTAACATATTACTCAAAAATTTACAAAAATTTTAAGTCTTTCAAAAGATTTTGTTAATGTTTCATTTGCAAATCACTTTTCAGTCTGCAGCCGAAGAAGGATAGAAGATACTAACTGCTAATTATTTCCAAGCAAGGAGTGGCGACCATTATTTTTTTAAGTTAGATAGTTTCATGTTCCATGGATCATTTGTATGGCAAATCGTAATGATGTGGAAGGAGTCATTTATTATTCACATTACACTTTCGTTTGTAAATATGGCTGCATGCTGACCTTTTCCAAGGTGAATCAGTAATTCTACTCACTACATCACAAAACAGAAGTTCTTCTAAGGAACGGAAGGAGTTGTCAAAAGAAATTTTTTCCCTTTTTTTCAAATTTAACATTGCCCTCTGTAAGATTCTTTATCATTGCGTAAATGATCAAAAATTTTGGTTTCAGCAATGTGCACTTTCTGAGCTAGAGTTAGTCTTAATGTGAAGCAATGAATGTCAGTTTTTTCTTCTATATTCTTAATTACGTGCATCATTGTTAATTTGAACAGTAGTGTATCATTTACAACAAACTTCATGAAGGAATAAATATACTTTGAGGCAATAGTCAGAATGCCTAACTCCTTAAATATATGTCTACAAGACGACCGTGGATGGGCACAACATAGTATTTCCAAAGAATGTTTTTGGCAATGAAAACTTCCTTTCTTAAAGATGAGTTAGCCTGGGACATTATTCCATATGATATTACTGAATGAAAATACGCAAAATATGTCAATTTACTGATTTTTTTCTCCCCGAAATTTGCAATGATTATAATTGTATGTGCACATATGGCTGAACTAAGATATTTTGGGAATTTCAAAATGTATTTTCTCCAGTTTAAATGCTCATCAATAGAGACACCTGAAAAGTTTGAGCCCGCATCTCGTGGTCGTGCGGTAGCGTTCTCGCTTCCCACGCCCGGGTTCCCGGGTTCGATTCCCGGCGGGGTCAGGGATTTTCTCTGCCTCGTGATGGCTGGGTGTTGTGTGCTGTCCTTAGGTTAGTTAGGTTTAAGTAGTTCTAAGTTCTAGGGGACTTATGACCACAGCAGTTGAGTCCCATAGTGCTCAGAGCCATTTGAACCATTTTTTTTTGAAAAGTTTGAAGTTTCCACCCTAGTTATTATTTTCTCTCTATGTGTTATACTTATCACTGGTTTAGTACCTTTAGATGTGCTGAAGAGATAATTTTGTGTCTTTTTTAAACTGAGAATGAGACCATTCGCAGAAAACCACTCAATAATAGCTCTAAAACAATTATTTATTATTTCTTCTGTTGCCGTAAATATTTTTGGACTGATTACAGAACTAATTCTGTTTAGAAGGAAGGTCAGCGTTGGCCGTAATATTGATGTTTATTGACATCTGACCTTCCATCTAATTTCGCGTATATGGTGGTTGTGCACACAGCGCTCTATGGAGTCGCCAATCAACTAATTCTGCTGGTTGTGTATTACACGTAAGTCCGTTTACGTGTATCAGAAACAATAGTAGACCAAAGACTGACCCTTGTTGAACCCCCATAAGTGATTTCTCTCCGGTAAGAAGAATCTCATCTGATTACATTGGTTGACACACTGAGTACAACTTTCTGCACTCTTCTAGTTAGACACGACGCTAGCGAACCCGGACATGCTTCGCGATTGCTAAATATATATGGAAATTGGATAAACATCCTAAACTTTCCCCCCTCCCCTTCTTTCTGCCGTCTCCTCCTCTTCCCTCTCTCTGTCCATCATCTTCACCCCCCCCCCCTCTCTCTCTCTCTCTCTCTCTCTCTCTCCATCTCCTCCTCCCCTCCGTATCCATTTCCTTCTACATCCCCTCTCTGTCTTCTCAACCCTCTCTCCGAAATTGAGCCTCGTTTACCCTATATATATATATATATATATATATATATATATATATATATATATTCTATGTCCGTTCGAATATTTATTAGAATAACATGTAAAAATTTGAAGTTAATCCCTTAAGAACTTGTCGAGATTTTTAGTAAGGACATACCAGAAGGCGGTTATAAGAGTCGAGTGGCATGAAAGGGAAGCAGTGGTTGAGAAGGGAGTGAGACAGTGTTGTAGCCTATCCCCGATGTTATTCAATCTGTATATTGAGCAAACAGTAAAGTAAGCAAAAGAAAAATTTGGAGTAGGAATTAAAATCCATGGAGAAGAAATATAAACTTTGAGGTTTACCGACGACATTGTAATTCTGTCAGAGACAGCGAAGAAACTGGAAGAGCAGATGAACATAATGGACAGTATCTTGAAAGGAGGATATAAGATGAACATCAACGAAAGCGAAACGAGGATATTGGAATGCAGTGGAATTAAGTCGCGTGATGTTGAGGGAATTAGATTAGGAAATGAGACACTTGAAGTAGTAAAGGACTTTTGCTATTTGGGGAGCAAAATAACTGATGATGGTCGAAGTAGAGAGGATATAAAATGTAAATTGGCAATGCCAAGGAAAGCGTTACTGAAGAAGAGAAGTTTGTTAACATCGAGTATAGATTTAAGTGTCAGGAAGTCGTTTCCGAAAGTATTTGTATGGAGTGTAGCCATGTATGGAAGTGAAAAATGGACGATAAATAGTGTGGACAAGAAGAGAATAGAAGCTTTCGAAATGTGGTGCTACAGGAGAATGCTGAAGATTAGGTGGGTACATCACGTAACTGATGAGGAGGTACTGAATACAATTGGGAAGAAAAGGAATTTGTGGCATAACTTGACAAGGAGAAGGGATTGGTTCGTAGGATACGTTCTGAGCCATCAAGGGATCACCAATTTAGTACTGGAGGGAACCATGGAGGGTATATACAGGGTGTTTCAAAAATGACCGGTATATTTGAAACGGCAATAAAAACTAAACGAGCAGCGATAGAAATACACCGTTTGTTGCAATACGCTTGGGACAACAGTACATTTTCAGGCGGACAAACTTTCGAAATTACAGTAGTTACAATTTTCAACAAAAGACGGCGCTGCAAGTGATGTGAAAGATATAGAAGACAACGCAGTCTGTGGGTGCGCCATTCTGTACGTCGTCTTTCTGCTGTAAGCGTGTGCTGTTCACAACGTGCAAGTGTGCTGTAGACAACATGTTTTATTCCTTAGAACAGAGGATTTTTCTGGTCTTGGAATTCCACCGCCTAGAACACAGTGTTGTTGCAACAACACGAATTTTTCAGCGGATGTTTCATGTAACCAAAGGACCGAAAAGCGATACAATAAAGGATCTGTTTGAAAAATTTCAATGGACTGGGAACGTGACGGATGAACGTGCTGGAAAGGTAGGGCGACCGCGTACTGCAACCACAGAGGGCAACGCGCAGCTAGTGCAGCAGGTGATCAAACAGCGGCCTCGGGTTTCCGTTCGCCGTGTTGTAGCTGCGGTCCAAATGACGCCAACGTCCACGTATCGTCTCATGCGCCAGAGTTTACACCTCTATCCATACAAAATTCAAACGCAGCAACCCCTCAGCACCGCTACCATTGCTGCACGAGAGACATTCGCTAACGATATAGTGCACAGGATTGATGACGGCGATATGCATGTGGGCAGCATTTGGTTTACTGACGAAGCTTATTTTTACCTGGACGGCTTCGTCAATAAACAGAACTGGCGCATATGGGGAACCGAAAAGCCCCATGTTGCAGTCCCCTCGTCCCTGCATCCTCAAAAAGTACTGGTCTGGGCCGCCATTTCTTCCAAAGGAATCATTGGCCCATTTTTCAGATCCGAACCGATTACTGCATCACGCTATCTGGACATTCTTCGTGAATTTGTGGCGGTACAAACTGCCTTAGACGACACTGCGAACACATCGTGGTTTATGCAAGATGGTGCCCGGCCACATCGCACGGCCGACGTCTTTAATTTCCTGAATGAATATTTCGATGATCGTGTGATTGCTTTGGGCTATCCGAAACATACAGGAGGCGGCGTGAATTGGCCTCCCTATTCACCAGACATGAACCCCTGTGACTTCTTTCTGTGGGGACACTTGAAAGACCAGGTGTACCGCCAGAATCCAGAAACAATTGAACAGCTGAAGCAGTACATCTCATCTGCATGTGAAGCCATTCCGCCAGACACGTTGTCAAAGGTTTCGGGTAATTTCATTCAGAGACTACGCCATATTATTGCTACGCATGGTGGATATGTGGAAAATATCGTACTATAGAGTTTCCCAGACCGCAGCGCCATCTGTTGTTGAAAATTGTAACTACTGTAATTTCGAAAGTTTGTCTGCCTGAAAATGTACTGTTGTCCCAAGCATATTGCAACAAACGGTGTATTTCTATCGCTGCTCGTTTAGTTTTTATTGCCGTTTCAAATATACCGGTCATTTTTGAAACACCCTGTATATATATAAAGAAAATATAGCCTTTTTCTGTCCGAGGATAATATCGTGATTCACACAGTCGAATGCCTTAGGTCACAGAAAATACCAACCGGTGCTATTTTGTTATTTAATGCTTGCAAACTTTTGTGGGTGACTGTGTAAATGGTACTCTCAGTGGACAACTCTTCCAAAAACCAAAGTATGATTTGCAGAGGATGTTATAGCTGCTGAAGTGGGATACCATTCCACAGTAAATCACCTTCTCAAAAATTTTATCTAATGGTGTCAGTAGAGAAATGCATAAGTAGACACTGACGTCTCTCCTGGCACTCTCTTTATAGATGGGTTTAATAATGGCATATTTCGATCTCTCTACAAAAATGTACTGAGTTACTGATGCATTACATATTTCATAAGAGGAAGGGCTTATTATAAGGGAACAAGTCTTAAGTACACTTTTGGAAACACCATCAAATCCAGCTGAAGTTCTATTCTGAAAGAACATATAGTTTCGTTAATTTCAGATGGTGAAGTTACGAGACATTCATATGATTGAATTTTATGAGACTTGCTTTCTCAACACATTTCTGTGATTTTTATCACGAACTGTTTGTCCCTATATTTTCCACTACGTTTGCGAAATGTAGTAAAATATGTTATCTACGAATAATATTTATAGTCCTTGCATTTAATTCAACGTTTCTGTTATGTTGGTCTTGGTCTGTTGTTCTGTCTCTCGTTTCACTACATTCCACAGAGAGTTAGATCTGTTGTCAGAGTTACTGATTCCTGCCGTAATGTAAAATTTTCAATCACTACAACAGCATTACAGACATTTTGCAACAACTATACCGAATGTAGAAGGTAGGGTGGAGTTGCGTATCGGAGTGTTGGGGTACTGAGCGCCTCACAGATCGCTGGATTTGTGAAGCGAAGAGGAAGCCTCTCTTATGAGCGAATGCAATGAAATGTCTACTGCGCGTTCTGTTGATGTAATAAGTTAGTCCCCTATTTATCGTAGAGCCTGAATAAATCGTAGAATCACTTCAGTCTTATTAACGGCTGAATTGACTCTTGGGTGCGAGAACTAATTTTTCCAATTTGGTATTGATCATTATTGCGATATTCTTATCGGCATATTATTATTATTCCAGACTTTGTACCAGTTGAATATAGCTCTAGATGTCTGTAGACACTTGTAGCAATGAGGGCATTTACAAAAATTCGGAGCTCAATGCAGAGGCGAGTGCAGTATTTTATCCAAATGCCAGAACAACACGTGGCACACTTCCTTCAGCAGGTTCGCGTGTACAGGAAATTACAACATGTAATGTGCTACAGGAGTATTATATGTATTGTTAAGATAGGCAATAAGTGAAATTTGAGAAGACGGGTATTTAATTGAAATCGAATCAAACATATCTGCACTGTTATTGTCGTTGTTTTTGTTGTCTTCAGTCCGAAAACTGGTCTGACGCGGTGCTCCGCGCTTGTCTACACTATACAGGCCTCTTCACCTCTGCGTTAACTACTGCAGCGTACATCCATGTGAACCTGCTTACTGTATTCAAGCCTTGATCTTGCTATACAATTTGCTGAACTCCCTCCCCCATGCTGCTCCCACCATTCACTTCTCTCCATTGCAAGTTGACAACTCTTTGATGGCTGAGGCTGTCCTATCAACCGAACCCGTCTTTTAGTCAAGTTGTACCAAAAACTTGTTTTACCTCCGACTCTGTACCTCCTCATTCGTTCGTTGATCTACCCATCTAATCTTCAACATTCTTCTGTAGCACTTTGGACGTCGTCATTTTGCTGCACAAATAGCAAAACTCATCTACTACTTTTAGTGTTCCGTTTCCCGGTCTAGGTCCCTCAGCATTCGCTGATTTAATTCGACTACATTCCGTTAGCCTTGTTTTGCCCTCGTTGGTGTTCGACCTACAACCTCTCATCAAGACAATATCCACTCCGTTCAACTGCTTTTCCCAGTTGTGTGCCGTCTCTGAGAAAATAACAATGTCATCAGCTAACCTTAATGTTTTATTCCTCCCCCCTGAGCTTTAATGCCCTTTCCAAATTTCTCCTTGTTTTCCTTTGCAGCTTTCTTACTGTACAGATTGATTAGTGTCTGGGATAGACAGTGCTGTCTTCCTCCGTTCTCAACTATGGCTTCCCTTTCATGTCCTCCGACTCTTGTAACTACAATCTAGTTTCCAAACCACATACTGATAGTAATGAAAATTTGTCTTTGTGCATTTTTAATAACTATGAACATATTTTTAAGATTTAAAACGGAGTACTTTGTGGGGGGGGGGGACATGCGATATGTAATTTATGCATGAATAGTTCACTTCCTTAGTATTACACCACTTACTTGTTGAAGCATAAATAGTGAACGTCCTTACTATTTATTTTATTAAAAATCCAATCACGGACCACAAATGTTAGTCAACCAGATAAATATTTGTAGTCTGTGACTGGGTTTATAATAAAATAAATATTTCCTGTAGCACTGGAATAACTTATTGTGACCCTGACGCAACTTGTGAATCCTTATTATTATCTTATTAACTCTTACAAGTATTTTCATAGCTTTTAAAAATTCACAGTCACAAATTTTCAGGATTATCTGTATGGGGCTAAAAATCTGTATGGTATAACGAGAAATTATTTTACACTTCTTTCCGATTTAAAAACGTGGTGCTAGAAAAATTCATTTTTGTTTGAATACTCAATTTCTGCTTTTTGCTGTTATGCGTGCGAAAGTTTTGAATAGATTTCAAGGATTTTAATGAAGTTACAGCACAGACATACGGTAAAAATCAAGTTTACTTCAGTTTTTGTTCGCCTGATTCAGCCAGTACATTGCATCCTCCTACGTATATCTGTTGAAAAAACCCGAAGGTAAAATTAAAGAGATGAGCTCTTGCCGCGAACTGTTCGCGATTGGAATAGCGAAAAGGGCGAAATAGCAACCGTGCACCAAGTACCCTCTTCGAGTATTGCACTGTTTCCTAGTTCTGAGCTATGTTTAACATTCGAAGTCTCTAGCTCATTGGGATATCAGTTTAAAACCAACTGCAAAAATTTCTATCGAACAAAAAACAGATAAGAAAACGAGATCCGTCTCCTCTCCCCCCCTCTTTCTGCTCACCAATGCCCGTCGTCTCGCATGCCGCCTGGAACATATTCCGCTACTTCTCATACAACACCTCACTCCTGCACTGCCAATGGTTCAAATGGCTCTCAGCACTATGGGACTTAACATGAGTCCCCTAGAACTTAGAACTACTTAAACCTAACTAACCTAAGGACATCACACACATCCAAGCCCGAGGCAGGATTCGAACCTGCGACCGTAGCAGCCGCCTGTTTCTGGACTGAAGCGCCTAGAACCGCTCTTCCACAGCGGCCGGCTCCTGCACTGCAGGTAGGACATCAGACGTTACTAAACCTTTTCACTCCCCCCACCCCCCCCCCCCTTAGGGGAGCTAGGTGGATCATACCGACCAGAAAGCGAGTTAATTTTCCATCCATCCACTTGAGACCTATTTTTAAAGTTTGCGGTCTCTAACTCATCAGGAAGTTAGTTTAGATGTAAAATTTGTACCACACGCAGCCAGACAAATCAGCATCGTAATAAAAATGTGGTAAAATAATCTCAGGACGAATAAATTACTATTTATACTGTACTGTGCTGTGTGAACTCATACTAAATTTTCAATAAAGAGTAATTTTTGGCGAAAATAAGAAAAAAGGCACGTGATAGGAAACGAGCCTTGGAGAATCTGTGTGACACGAGGTGCCGGGGAGGCAACCCGAATTCCTGCGTAGCTCGCGGGTGCGGAGACGCCTGTAGAAAGGGTGGCGCCCAATGAATGTTTCATGAGCCGCGAGCCAGAACAGCACACCACGGCGCAATACAGTACCAGGGCAGCGAGCCCGTCACGGCCACACAGGGCCCGCCCGATAAATAGCCCGGCCTGGCCCCGAGGGGGGGCCGCCGTCCTCCACACTCAGTGCGTGCAGCGAGCACTTCGAGGGGGAGGGGGGGACACATTTGTATTTACGTCACGCACAAAAAGGGCATTTGTCTCGCGTACCGTTGCCGTCTTGCCTGGTTGTTGTGCTTCGATTCGTTTTACCCTTCCTGCAGACTAAGCGTGATCCGCGGAACACCTCGAGTGATTTCCGAGACGCGTTGCTGGGATTGTAACAGTCCGCTGTAGTCCATACGAAAGAGACACAGAAATGCTCGAGGAACTTAAGTGGGAATCCTTGGATGGAAGAAAGCCTGTTGGGTAAATTGTTTCTCGATAATGATGAAGATTTATGACGCAGCGCGCAAAATAGCGAGGTTATCAACGAACTATTTACTCGTGTTGGGATCAAGAGAATAAGGGAGATGATGTAACGAACACAAATGTACACACTGTCGTATTTCCTTCGGTCAGTGTGCAAATGAAATAGGAAATAGAGCTGATAACACCGGTACGATGTATACGCGGCAAGGTACTGAACAGTGTCTTGTGGATTACTTACACTACTGGCCATTAAAATTGCTACACCAAGAAGAAATGCAGATGATAAATGGGTATTCTTTGGACAAATATATTGTACTAGAACTGACATGTGACTACATTTTCACGCATTTGGGTGCATAGATCCTCAGAAATCATTACCCAGAACAACCACCTCTGGCCGTAATAACGGCTTTGATACGCCTGGGCATTGAGTCAAACAGAGCTTGGATGGCGTGTACAGGTACAGCTGCCCATGCAGCTTCAACACGATACCACAGTTCATCAAGAGTAGTGACTGGCGTATTGTGACGAGCCAGTTGCTCGGCCACCATTGACTACACGTTTTCAATTGGTGAGAGATCTGGAGAATGTGCTGGCCAGGGCAGCAGTCGAACATTTTCTGTATCCAGGAACTACAACATGCGGTCGTGAATTATCCTGCTGAAATGTAGGGTTTCGCAGGGATGGAATGAAAGGTGGAACCACGAGTCGTAACACATCTGAAATGTAACATCCACTGTTCTAAGTACCTTCAATGCGAACAAGAGGTGACCGAGACGTGTAACCAATGGCACTCCATACCATCATGCCGGGTTATACGCCAGTATGGCGATGACGAATACACGCTTCCAATCTGCGTTCACAGCGATGTCGCCAAAAACGGATGCGACCATCATGAGATTGTAAACAGAACCTGAATTCATCCGAAAAAATGACGTTTTGACATTCGTTTACCCAGGTTCGTCGTTGAGTACACCATCGCAGGCGCTCCTGTCTGTCATGCAGCGTCAAGGGTAACCGCAGCCATGGTCTCCATGCCATAGCTACAGTCCATGCTGCTGCAAACGTCGTCGAACTGTTCGTGCCGAAGGTTGTTCTCTTGCAAACGTCCCCATGTGTTGACTCAGAGATCGAGACGTTGTTGCACGATCCGTTACAGCCATGCGGAGAAGATGCCTGTCATCTCGACTGCTAGTGATACGAGGCCGTTGGGATCCTGAACTCACCGATTCCATATTCTGCTAACAGTCATTGGATCTCGGCCAACGCGAGCAACAATGTCGCAATACGATAAACCGCAATCGCAACAGGCTACAATCCGAACTTTATCGAAGTCGGAAACGTGATGGTACGTATTTCTCCTCCTTACACGAGGCATCACAACAACGTTTCACCAGGCAACACCGGTCAACTGCTGATCATGTATGAGAAATCGGTTGGAAACTTTCCTCATGTCAGCACGTTGTAGGTGTCTCCACCGGCGGCAAACTTGTGTGAATGCTCTGAAAAGGTAATCATTTGCATATCACAGCATCTTCTTCCTGTCGGTTAAATTACCCATCTGTAGCACGTCATCTTTGTGGTGTCGCAATTTTAACGGCCAGTAGTGTATTTAGACGCAGATGTAGCTGGGTTCGCGATACACTACTGGCAGTGACTTGATGACGACCACAACCTTCATGCACATGCAAAGCTTAGTACCGGACGACATGGTGAGCTGGCTAAAAAACTGTAGATTTTTCATGTAGCACGCAGTTGTCAAATAATTATGATTTGCTGACTTTCAGTATGCTTGGTTGACAATGAGATTTCAACTTGTGTTAGTCTTGTGTTAACCAGTTTGATGTAGAAACCAAAGTTGCAATATTCGGTTTTTTACTAATTGATGACTAGTTTCGGCTTATCTTAATCCATCTCCAGGGCATCCTGTGAGAAGTTAAAATTACAATTTATCCAATATACTGTTGCAAAAACTCAGTGCATATTACAGGATACAGAGCATACGCACCAAACAGACCCTGCGATAAATGGCGAGCAACCATATTAAGAATATAAATACACGTATATCAATGTCACGTTTTTCTTTATGAACATTGCAGGAAAAACTGATAGTCTACTTCCTGCGCTGCCACAAAGAAAAATCAGGTAGGGGGCGAGCTATCAGGATGCAGGAGTTTCTTTAGCACAATTTCCGTTAATCAAGGATAAAGAAATTGATGCAGTGGGAGTACAACTACCACGCCCGCCCGGTTAGCCGAACGGTCTAACGCGCTGCTTCCCGAGCGGGAAGGCGTGCCGGTCCCCAGCACGAATCCGCCCGGCGGATTAGCGTCGAGGTCCGGTGTGCCGGCCAGCCTGTGGATGGTTTGTAAGGCGGCTTTCCATTTACCTCGGCGAATGCGGGCTGGTTCCCTTTATTCCGCCTCAAATACAATATGTCGGCGATTGCTGCGCAAACATTGCCTTCACGTAAGCGAACACACAATAATTACTCTAGCACGCAAACATTTGGCATTTGGGGTTACACTCGTCTGGCATGAGGGGGGTTCCACTGGGGGCATAATGACCCTGGGTTCGGTGAGTGGGTGACGGGCGACGGGCGACGGTAGGGTGAGTGAACTGCTGAGGGCTACTGCGGGGCGAAGCCTCTCCGTCGTTTCTAGGTCGCTGGTTTCAATACACAATACAACTACCACAGTTCAGGTTCTTAAAATTTTCCAGAAACAGCAGGAGACTTAAAAGCTTTTTAAGATTTTTCCAAAAACATACAGCAGGCCAACGAACGATGTTATGTCTTGCTATAGGATACGACTTTTGTTTGTATGCGCTGCTGTTGTTTTCTGATCATTACTTCCTGCTATTTTTGGGAAAACTTTTAAATGACCTGCTGTTTATGGAAAATCTTAAGAAGCTGAACAGTGGTAGTTGATTTGTATTTTCATTGTATTAATTGTTTTATCCGTGATGAATGGGAATTGTAATAAAGAAACTCTGTGCATTCTGATAGGTTGGCACCGACCTGAGGTTTCTTTGTGGCAGTGTAGACAGTAGACTATCAGTTGCGTGGTTGTTTAGCCGATGTTCAGAAAGAAAGTGAACTTTGATATACGTGTGGTTTGCTTGCTATTACGGAATATACCATTCTGTTTGTGTGGTACGGATATCCTCTGTATCCTGTAATATGTACTCAGTTTTTGTAACAGTTACATTCTGTCTCGCAGGATAATTTGAAAATGGGTTCACGTAATCCGAAACTAGGCATCAACTATTCAAAAAAAACTGAACCTTGCAACTTTGACTGTTTTCGACATCAAATATTCTGTCTTTGCTTATTACGGTAGAATGCTACCGGGAAAGGTGGCACAGAGACTAACAGACTGAGGTTTCAAACAAGCTCCGATCATCCAGATTTGTGTTTGCTCTCCTTTGGAGGAGAATACCGCAATGTTTGTTCAACAAGCCTAGGCCCGACTCTTCGCACTGCTCTTATCAATATCGGGGCACTATCTCAACAGTTGACTTCGCTACAGATCCATATTAAACCCTTTCTTTTTTTAGAAAAAAAGAATATGGTCTCCCCCGAATTAGAGATAAGTGTACAGTACCATCATCGACACAACTGAAGAACTGTAGCAGCGAGTAATTATACGACATCCTGGGAGTCTGAAAGTATCCCGGTGAGATGGCGTGCAGCGTCGTACTGACAAGTGGACTCATACTGCCAAGTTATTTGTAAATTTGACTCTCCTTTTTAGGCACTGAAGTAATTTCACATACCCTCTCAACCCATGGACTTTCGTTTCGTTTCCTCGTGCCCTTCAGGGTGCCTCACGTTTTTCCCTCAGACAATGTGTTTCTCAAATACACGGAGACAGGTCACATGCAACGATACCCGCCGTACAGTCGCTGAAGCAATTTTTCATCCACCAGTAAGGATACAACTAATAGCGAGACGTCTTCATACACCCAAATAAGTGTGAACAAAACGAAACTGTTGTCAACTGTAGCTTGCTAGGATGAGGTGGTATTAAGTATGAAACACTGTTGCTCTCGCGTCCATGTCAGCAGCAAGTGGTTCACGACATTTCCGCAGTGCACGTCCGCCAGCTGGGTGACGTAAACAGTTGTAACGAGCCTTTTCTGGCTGACATATGCGGTCTGAAAAAAAATATAACTACGACACAGTAAAACCGTTCAGCAAGCATTCTGGACGTTTTTTCTCGTGCTTACGGCTACGTTACTGTAGCTGTGAGACTATTTTTGACACAAAAATATGGAGGTGAAAATACACATTCAGAAAATCACACGTTTTCGGATTCAGGTTCCTTTATGAAAGTAGACAGTAAACGGTTGAATAACTTCTGTGTTATTTTGATTCATTGCTCTTTCGAAAGAGTTCCTTATTCGTGGTATCACGATGAACACACTGAGCTGATAAAAGTCATAAGATACCTCAGAATATCATGTTGGTCCTCCTTTTGCACCGGCCGCTGTAACAGAGCCGTTCTAGGCACTTCAGTCCGGGACCGCGCTGCTGCTACGGTCACAGGTACGAATCCTGCCTCGGGCATGGATGTGTGTGAAGTCCTCAGGTTAGTTAGGTTTAAGTAGTTTTAAGTCTAGGGGACTGATGACCTCAGATGTTAAGTCCCATAGTGCTCAGAGCCACTTGGACCTCCTTTTGCCCGGCGTAGTGTAGCAACGCGATGTACGATGGACTCCACAAATCGCTGGAACTCCACTGCAGAATTATTGAGCCTTGCTGCCTCTATAATCGTCCGTAACTGCGAAAGTGTTACCGGGCCAGGATTTTGTGCACGAAATGACCTCTCATGACCTCTCGATGGCTTTCATGTCGGACAACCTGTATGGTCAAATCACTCGCTCGAACTGACCAGAATGATCTTCATAACATCGCGAACAATGGTGGCCCGGTGACACGAGGTCCATGAACGGCTGCAGATGGTCTCCAAGTAGCCGAACATAGACATTTCCGGTCACTAATCGGTTCAGTTCGACCAAAGGACCCACACCGTTCCACGTAAACACAGCCCATACCGTTACGGTGCCATCATCAGCTTGCGCAGTGCATTGTTGACAATTTGGATCCATGGCTTCGAGGAGTGTGCGCCACACTCGAACCCTCCCATCAGCTCTTACCAAATGAAATCTGAACTCAACTGACCGGGCCATGGTTTTTCAGTCGTCTAGGATCGAGCTGATATGGTCACAACTCTATGAGGGGTGCTGCAGACGATGTCGTGCTGTTAGCAAAGGAACTCGCGTCGGTCGTCTGCTTCCGTAGCCCATTAAAGCCAAATTTCACAGCACTATCCTACCGGATACCTTCGTCGTATCTCCTACATTGATTTCTGCGGTTACTTCACACAGTGTTTCTCGTCTGTTAGCACTGATAACTCTACTCAAATGCCGCTGTTCTCGGTCGTTAAGTGAAAGCCGTCCGCCACTGCATTGCCCATGGTGACAGGTAATGCCTGAAATTTGGTATTCTCATCACACTCTTGACATTGTTGATCTCGGAATATCTAATTCCCTGAGGATTTCAGAAATGGAATGTACCATGCGTCTAGCTCCAGCTACCATCCGTGTTCAGAGTCTGTTAATTCCCGTCGTGCGTCCACAATCACATCCGAAACCTTTTCACATGAATCACCTGAGCACAAATGATAGCTCGGCCAATGCACTGCCCCCTTATACATTGTGTATATGTGCATATCAAACTCATGAGGTTTGTCATCTCGGTGTGGAAATGCAATGTAAATCTAGATATCCTAATGTGACAGCTGCGCGCTCGAGCATGTCAGCAGCAAGTGGGTCATGACACGTCCGTGTTGGACGCCCCCCAGCTGGCTGGCGCTAACAGCTGTAACGAGGTCTTCCTGGCTGCCACCACGCGCCAGCTCTCCAGTTGGAAATGCAGACGTCCATTTTCTCGTCTATCTGAATATGCATATCATGTCTCGTAGAATCTGTCTCCAAAACGTATTACTTCTAGCATTCAGTTGTCCATGTGTAATATCATTTTAGTGTGTGCCGACATCTCTTTAAATACCTCCTTCTTAGGTAAACGAAGGAGTTGTTTTCTATAGCTTATGGAGCAAATTAATTAGTTCGTTGTCTAATTGTAGAGTTTCTTCAGATTATGAGTAAGCGAGACTACGCATTCAGGAGAATCGAGCGAAATCACAACTGAGATGTATGGAGAATACGTACAGAGAATTACGTAACAGAATAAAATAAAATCTGCACAACATCACACAGCGCATTACCTTGTTGAAAACTCCACGAAAAAATAAGATGTCGGGGATCATATGCGATTGAATGTTACAGTCCTCTGTGTCTAAATCTTCATTCAGGATTTGGTGGAAGGAAAATACTGTTGTTCGTCCAGCAGGAACTGTTCTTTAGGCGGTGTTCAGAGAGAGCGGTATGGACTCATATTTTCGCGGCGCAGTGACTGTTTCATAAAATTTTGGGCGTGCAGCCGCATAAATTTCACTCCTTCTTCTAATATTTCTGCTGTGTATCGTCCAGTCATCTTCAGAGTGAGCCGATGTGACTGACATTTCAGCACTTTTAAACCCGCGGAACGCGCTACTGCGCATGCGGCCACGCGTATACAAGCCGCCCGAGACGGTGATCGGCGGCAAACTGTATTGAATGAAATTAGATCTGTGGCTGCACGGCCGATCCACGCGATGATATCGATGTATCACTGCGAGCTTCACTGTCGCGACGCCTTTGTGAGTTTATCACAGAAAGTGCCGGTTTCCATGATTTCTCCAAGCAGAAGCCGATATTTCTATTAATTAAATTCGACGCAAACGGAATTTCAATCTCTTCTTTCACTATTCAGTCTCAGGAGGATGAAGTCGAGGCTGAAATTACGACGTTATCGTACACCATAGAGTGCCCAGTGTCAATACAGTATTCTGCCACCGCCGATTTATTAGGTTGTAAGAGCGGGATGTACCTGCGATGCTCAGTGCATCTCCCAATGACTGTACGTCTGTCCGATGTATGAACGGCCACTCTCACAGCTTCCAAAGCACCAAATTATCTTTAACGGAACCCAGGAATGCTACTGTCTTTGGTGGAGGGCAAAAAATCACTTTCACTTTATGTTTGATGAGGATCCATCCTTTTTTTTTTAAGTATAGGCTTCCAACGTATGGCAGAAAAGGCATCGATTTTAAAACTTTTCGTATCTTCTTCTGCACTCCTTATGCCCACTTTTGGTTTCAATTGTAGTGCCTTACGTATCTGCTGTGGAGAGTACTCTCTGGCTTCAAGAACTCTTCTCAAATGTAGAAGCTCGTCCTGCTGAAAATTACATAGGCAAATCGAGTAACTAATATGGAGATACTGAAGCGAACTGGTAAAAAGAGGAATTTATGGTACAACTTCCCTATGAGAAGGATCGGTTGTTAGGACACATTCTGAAGCACAAGTGAATTGTCTGTTACATATTGGAAGGAAGTGAGGGGGGTTTGGGGAGGGGGGTAGCAACAATTTTAGAGGGAGACCAGGACTCGAGACTGTAAGGAGATTCAAAGTGATGTAGGCTGCAGTAGTTGTGTATAGATGAAGCAACTGGCACATCACAGAGTAGCACAGAGAGTTGAATCAAACTACATCAGCAACAGAATTTAATTCTTTTTTATTATCTTCTGTATTGGTGTAACGATTAACGAGTGTCTGGACAGGTGATTTTTTTCTATTCACTAATTTTAAGTGAAATCAAAACTTTTAGCTTTTATTTGTCAAGTTTGCCCAATAAGATGTCAGTCTTTCAACATTTCTCACATAGCTCTCTTTTTTCGTGTTTGTTTTTGTTTTTATCAACGATCTGACTTCATTTGAATCTTTCACAGAGCTGTTTTCGAAGTAACTATTTCATTTGTGTATTTAACCTTGGCTGTCTTCCACAAGACAGTCTTATCTGGCACAGGACGAAAAATACGTCTTAATTTACATCAAAGATCTCGCAGATTTAACTTTTCAAGAGTAGATATTAGGAAAACAGACTGTAGTATCAGTCTGGACTTGGCCACAGATTTTGAACTGGATCCCCGTCTCTATGAAACATATCAGCTTATTTACAGCGAGTGAAATTGTATTACAGGATTTGTGATTGGTGTAAAGAATGGCAGCTAACTCTACATATAGATAAATGTAAATTAATGCAGATGAATAGGAAAAAGAATCCTGTAATGTTTGAATACTCCATTAGTAGTGTAGCGCTTGACACAGTCGATTAAATATTTGGGCGTAGCATTGCAGAGCGATATGAAGTGGGACAAGCATGTAATGGCAGTTGTGGGGGAGGCGGATAGTCGTCTTCAGTTCATTGGTAGAATTTTGGGAATATGTGGTTCATCTGCAAAGGAGACCGCTTATAAAATACTAATACGACCTATTCTTAAGTACTGCTCGAGCGTTTGGGATCCCTATCAGCTTAGATTGAGGGAGGACATAGAAGCAATTCAGAGGCGGACTGTTAGATTTGTTACTGGTAGGTTTTATCATCACGCGAGTGTTGCGGAAATGCTTCAGGAACTCGGGTGCGAGTCTCTAGAGGAAATGAGGCGTTCTTTTCGTGAATCGCTACTGAGGAAATTTAGAGAACCAGCATTTGAGGCTAACTGCAATACAATTTTACTGCCGCCAACTTACATTTCGCGGAAACACCACAAACATAAGATAAGAGGCAGTCATTTTTCCCTCGTGCTGTTTGGGAGTGGAACAGGGAGAGAAGATGCTAGTTGTGGTACGAAATACCCTCCGCCACGCACCATACGGTGGATTGCGGAGTATGTATGTAGGTGTAGATGTAGGTTGTAGTAGCAGGATGGGCTTCGACACAGGTTTTCCAGAAGGCGACAGCTCTGGAGTGTTCACCTCTTTCATTCTGATATGAGGTGCAATCTTTGCGGCGTCCATTGTGCGTTCCGTTACAGCGATTGAAACATTCTGCATTCATTTTCACGGTGTCGGCCTTATCCAGCCTAAGAATAAATGGCTTGCTGTCGGGCAGGAACGGCTTTGGGAAGAAAGCTTCGTGAAAGCGGCAGGATTTTCCGATATTGCGAGGAGTCGGGTGGTTTCATTTCGCACCGTAAAACCGGACAAGCGCGCTCCTCCGGTGTGGGGGTCGACGCGATGAAATGCGGCACGCGCCTCCCTGCGTTCGATAGCCGGGGGACGGGGTGCCGGCAGCGGACACGGCGAGCGCGCTCAGTCCGAGGCGTCGGCACCGCCAAACCACACTGGTAAACTACAGCTCACTGAACAGCCGCAGCTAACTGTGCTTCACTGTCAGGCTGTACTCCAATGTTACTAAGTACATTAAGCCCGCACGTCCAACGACAAGTAGATGGAAGTACTACTACAAACACAGAAGTACACTCGTTGACGGTTGCGCGAAACTGTGTCACAAAGGAAAATACGGGCTCACACGGATTTTCCTTAAGGTTTTCCACATTTACCTACGTTCTCTCGATCTTCTCATTTCGTAGATATATACAAGGACCAACATTTCGCTGGCCGCTGTGGCCGAGCGGTTCTAGGCGCATCAGTCCAGAACTGCGCTGCTGCTACGATCGCAGGTTCGAATCCTGCCTCGGGTATGAAAGTATGTGATGTCCTTAGGTTAAGTTAAGTTTAAGTAGTACTGAGTCTACGGGACTGATGACCTCAAAGTTTAAGTCCTATGGTGCTTAGAGCCATTTGAACCAACATTCCAAAGAACCCCTCCGGCAGCAGGAAGAGGGTCGTGACATGTTCGTAGTGCCCACACCAACACACGTTAAGGAGAGTAACTTCATGATTTACTTGATTTACTTCCAACAACATTGGGGCGATGAAATCCTAGTGCAAAGTAGTTGTCGATGGAAAGGCTGCCCGCTATTTGTTATAAACATTAAACTGAGAAGTGATTTGTCTTATGCCTCGTCTATCCGATGTCATAATCTACAACGTCTACATCTTGAAGTTGTCCCTTTCATACAAATTGATTAATTTTGCAAATTATGGGATATTATAAAGTCTCAAACAAAAGGATCCATTCGAAAGGCTATAAAAATGTTCAAATGTGTGTGAAATCTTATGGGACTTAACTGCTAAGGTCATCAGTCACTAAGTTTACACACTACTTAACCTAAATTATCCTATGGACAAACACACACACCCATGCCCGAGGGAGGTCTCGAACCTCCGCCGGGATCAGCCGCACAGTCCATGACTGCAGCGCCTAGACCGCTCGGCTAATCCCTCGAGGCCCAAAGGCTATAAACAGGGTTGTGCAAGTATCTCATTTTGTAAATGCTGATTATTTTTTCTTCAGATGAAATAACTAAACTCATTGACTTTAATAGATTGAATGAAAATTCGCTTAGAGCCAAGAAGTCATTGTTGGTTAACACCGCGTTTGGTGTCAATAGACCGTGTAAATACGATTTTGATACAAAGGAAGTACTTTATTTCGTAAAAAGTTATTCAGACTTTGTTTTGATGTTGCAGATTCGATTTTCTATTAAAATAACTAACGATGGAGCGATTATGGAGCTCGATAGTTGCGTCACCAGACTAGCCGCCTCCAACTTAATTTAAATGGCGAGAAATTAATTGTTGGATTTAATTAAAACAGGAGAACTGACTGGCTTGTCTTAATACAGAATAAAACAGTTTTAAAATGCAATATTCCAATTATTACTGACAAAAGGTACATCTGGTACAGCTTACATACGAATCATGTCATTGCCAGAACAAGAGGAACAAAATAATCTAGTGTCGCATATTTCAGAGATCGAATAATTAATGGAGAAGAATGGTTGCTATAACATCAGTGTGTTAAAGATATTGATTTTTCTAAGACTTTGGTTTTACGCAAGTACAACAAGAAGAAATACTGTTTTTCTGTTAATTCAGATAGTCTTGACATAATGTCGCAAACTTTTTACTTAAATTAATATTATTCGCTGTTACATGGCAGTCCACAAGCAGGAATATCATTTGACATTGTTTCTTCATTATGTCCTTTCAGGATGATATAATCAGGCACAAGAGTACGCCATTGCGTCTTTATCAAAAGATATATTACAATCTACGTCTACATCTATGCTCTGCAAGATACTTCATGGTGTATGTGGAGGTTATTATGTGTACCATTGTCACTTCCCCAGTTTCCTGTTCCAGCCGCGAATGGTGCACTGAAAGAACGAGTGTTGGTGTGAACTCGAATATCTCCAGCTTTGTCAGCAGGAGTACTGTACAGCTGCTATATTCGTCACTAAATAAGAATCCATTAGCTGATAAACCAATGACTTCATTTCACGCTTTTCGGGTAGAAGCCATCCTCAGATTATCATGAACATCTTGGTGATCAGATATACAGTATAAAGACAGCATGTAACAAAGTTGTCGTAGTCTGCCATGACAACTTTGTTTGACACATACTATCTTTATATATATCTGATCATCAAGATATTCATGACAATTTGAGGACGGATTCTACCCGAAATACGTCAAATAAAGTCATCGGTTTATCAGCCAGTTGCTTATTATTTAGTGATCAATACAGGAATGTGCAGTACGCCTGTTGATTTTCAATACGGTCGCACTCTTCCCTGCGTGACTCTATGTCACAATTACAATTTATCTTTATAGTCTTCTCGCGAGATATTAGTAGGAGAAAGCTGTATATTGCTTGACTCCTCTAGGAAAATTCGCTCAAGAAATCGTAAGAGCAAACCAGACCGCGATACGCAACGCTTCTCTTAAAACGTGTGCCTCTGGAGACGGGTCTGGATCCCCGTGACGCTTTCGCACTTACTAAACGACCCAGTGACGAACGCGCTGCTATGCGTATCTATTTCCTCCATCAATCCTCGTCATATGGATCCCAGAATGGCTAACAATATTCAAGCATCGGTCGAAATATTTGTTAGCTGCTTCATACGTGGGTGGACTACTCTTCCTGACGATTCTTCCAGTAAACCTCCGACTTCTTAGATTAGTTTTACGTGGACATTCCACTTTAGGTCGCTTGGTGCGTATGGTGTAATAGTACAAGAATGGCTATTTCCGTGTATTTAAGCTCTTTGAGTTTTATTTGTTGATAGTCAACTGTGAATCCCTGCACTACTCCTGGATCTAGACAGGCGTTCCCGCATTTCGCTACAATTTTGTAGCGTCGTGATTTCTCTGATGGCCTCAGCAGTTAGTCCCATAGTTCTCAGAGCCTAGTGCCAGGATGTTGTCGATGGAATGGCTGCCCGCTAGTTGTTATAAGGCATTAAACTGAGAAGTGATTCGCCTTATGCCCCGTCTATACTTTGTGATTATCTGCAATGTCTGCATCGTGAAGTTGTTCGTTTCATACAAATTGATTAATGTTCCAAATTATGTGATATCATAAAGTCTCAAACAAAAGGATCCATTCCAAAGGCTATAAAAACGGGGTTGTGCAACTATCTCATTTCGTAAATTCTGATTATTTTTACTTCAGATGAAATAACTAAAATCATTGACTTTGATAGATTGAATGAAAATTTGCGTACAGCCTAGAGGTCATTGTTGTTAATGTTGTTATTGTTGTTACAAAGGAAGTACTGCATTTTGTAAAAAGTTATTCAGACTTTGTTTTGATGATGCAGGTTCGATTTTCTATTAAAATAACTAACGATGGAGCGATTATGGAGCTCAATAGTTGCGTCACCCAACTAGCCGCTTCCAACTTAAATTAAATGGCGAGGAATTAATCGCTCGATTTAATTAAAACAGGAGAACTGAGAGGCTTTTCTTTTTACAGAATAAAACAGTTTTAAAATGCAACATTCCAATTATTATTGACAAAAGGTACATCTGGTACAGGTTACATTGTATCATGTCGATGCCATAACAAGAGGAAAAAGTAATCCAGTGTCGCATATTTCAGAGATCGAATAATTAATGGAGAAGAATGGTTGCTATAACATCAGTGTGTTAAAGATATTGATTTTTCCAAGACTTTGGTTTTACGCAAGTACAACAAGAAGAAATACTGTTTTTCTGTTAATTCAGATAGTCTTAACATAATATCGCAAACTTTTTACTTAAATTAATATTATTAGCTGTTACATGGCAGTCCACAAGCAGGAATATCATTTGACATTGTTTCTTCATTATGTCCTTTCAGGATTGTATAATCAGGCACAAGAGTACGCCATTGCGTCTTTATCAAAAGATATATTACAATCTACGTCTACATCTATGCTCTGCAAGATACTTCATGGTGTATGTGGAGGTTATTATGTGTACCATTGTCACTTCCCCAGTTTCCTGTTCCAGCCGCGAATGGTGCACTGAAAGAACGAGTGTTGGTGTGAACTCGAATATCTCCAGCTTTGTCAGCAGGAGTACTGTACAGCTGCTATATTCGTCACTAAATAAGAATCCATTAGCTGATAAACCAATGACTTCATTTCACGCGTTTCGGGTAGAAGTCATCCTCAGATTATCATGAACATCTTGGTGATCAGATGTATAAAGTCAGCATGTAACAAAGTTGTCGTAGTCTGCCATGACAACTTTGTTTGACACATACTATCTTTATATATATCTGATCATCAAGATATTCATGACAATTTGAGGACGGGTTCTACCCGAAATACGTCAAATAAAGTAATCGGTTTATCAGCCAGTTGCTTATTATTTAGTGATCAATACATGAATGTGCAGTACACCTGTTGATTTTAAATACGGTCAACTCTTCCCTGCGTGACACTATGTCACAATAACAATTTATCTTTATAGTATTTCTCGTGAGATATTAGTAGGAGAAAGCTGTATATTGCTAGACTCCTCTAGGAAAATTCGCTCAAGAAATCGTTAGAGCAAACCAGACCGCGATACGCAACGCTTCTCTTAAAACGTGTGCCTCTGGAGACGGGTCAGCATCCCCGTGACGCTTTCGCGCTTACTAAACGACCCAGTGACGGAACGCGCTGCTATGCTTATCTATTTCCTCCATCAATCCTCGTCATAAGGATCCCAGAATGGCTAACAATATTCAAGCATCGGTCGAAATACGATTTTGTAAGCTGCCTGTACGTGGGTGGACTACTCTTCCTGACGATTCTTCCAGTAATCCTCCGACGTCTTAGATTAGTTTTACGTGGACACTCCACTTTAGGTCGCTCGGTGCGTATGGTGTAATCGTACAAGAATGGCTATTTCCGTGTATTTAAGCTCTTTGAGTTTTATTTGTTGATAGTCAACTGTGAATCCCTGCACTACTCCTGGATCTAGACAGGCCTTCCCGCATTTCGCTACAATTTTGTAGCGTCGTGATTTCTTTGTATGCAATTCCATCATCATCAGACAGGCTTATCATGTTTCCGATGTCATCCATTCGATTATTTATGTATATTCTGATATAACGCTCTCTTTGGAGTAGGTCCGAAGATATTTTTTCGCCTTAAGATTTACCCAGTTAAGAATGATATTTTGTATTCTGTTTGCTAGGAAATCTTCAGTGCTGTCACAGATCTGGTCTGATATCCCAGACATTTGTATTTTGTTGATCTGGTGATAGTACGGAACTGTATCTAACACCTTTGGGCAGCATTCATTGAAAACAGTATCAAGCTGGGTACCGCACAGTGGGTCAGCTCACAGTGCGACGGTTCGCTTCGAAACCAGGACAGAATAGAAAAATAGGTGCGTGTTCCGGCTTTAGTCCTGCGAAATCTTTTGTAAGTTTCACTGCTGCATACTAGCTCAATGCTGTGGTTTTATGCATGCCGTTCCAGTTGACGATAAACAGTGAATCGGCCAACGACACATATTTCAGAGGTTATATTGTTGATTGTTTAATATAAGGCAGCGAATCTGCATACTTGTCGGGATACGATCAGATGAGTGGCACTCCAGAAGGTATGTTTATGGTTTTTTAATCAGTGTAACGACACACATCGGCTTAAAACTAAGCTATTAGCGATATTATCCAAAATCGTTCCCTACAAAATTTCCTCTACATGGCTTCACTTTCGTAAATAGCTCTCCTATCACTTTAAAGTATAGTTAATGAGTTCAAATGTATTTGGGTGCACAAATTTGCACGGTTTTTTGTGGACGGTCATTTTTCTACCATGCAACAGTGTGCCATGGTGAAAATGGGTCCCTCATTATTGCATTTATCTCACACACGACTATTTGCAAAAAAAGTCTTTAGGGTTTTCCTCAGAATTCTTAGGGGCTATTCAGAATTGTGATCATAATTTTCTTCTCAAACTGGCAAATAATTTTTTGGAAGATAATGTTTCCTCGACTAACACTGTTTTTTTTGCGCGAAATTCCCCAAAACTACTCAAATTTTGTACAGAGGACTCCAGAACTAAAACATATCTATTAAGAACTCTGAAAAAAATGTATACTTCTCGAAAGTCGGGTGCCAACTTCATAGGACTCGCAACATTCTACAAGAATGCCCGATGTCAACATCAGACCACTGGATCCACCCAAATGCCATAATAGAAGCTGCTCCTTCGTCGATTGATCGTCTGTCTGAAGATGCGAACTCGATATAGGGATACCCGGCGTTACCGAGAAGATTTTAGAACCAAATATTTCCGTAAGAAAAAGACGCGTGTTGCATCTTCGGATCCATTCCCCTCCACGGTCCATAAAATGACAATTGAAGAAGATGATGGGATGCCACTTGAGGTAAAAGATCTGCTTTTCGAACCACCTGCTAGAGGACAAACTGACAGCAACCCTTCTGAAAGCAATAAGGATACAAGCGACGAATGTGATTTCGATTGAAAAATGTAAAATAACGAATAAAATATTTCAATACGGTAATTTCTACTTCTAATTTGTTATCGGCGATCTCAGTACTTCATACCCGAAGTTTTACTCGAAATCGCTAAATTCATAATTTTTTATCCACCAAATTGGATCAGCTATTTCGAATTTTGTAATTCCGACATCGGAATCCTAATCAGTGACCCAAACAATCTAAAAAGAACACCGTTTTGTAATATTTTACATCCATTTTTCTATTACGTTTGGGTTTTGAAGCGAGTTGGCCCACTGTGTGGCGGTACCTACTGCCTCCTATGTCTTTTGGTTGAACAGTGTCTTCGCGGAATCCATGTTGATTTCCGCAGAGGAGAATTTCGGTCGTAATACACGATCATAGGATGTATTCTAAAATTCTACAACAAATTGACATCAGTTATGATCTAGATCTTTAGTTGTGTGTGTTTATTTGACAATCCTTCTTGAAACGTGAACAGACTCTTGCGATTAAAACATTATAAAACAAAACTTTCTCACAGATATTCATTTCAGAAGTGTCTCACGTTATTGAGTTCCAACATGAGGTCCTGTCAGTAACAAAATTTTATGAATTAAATGGATAATATTAGATAATAATATAGAGGAAAATGTTATAAGTAGCCGCGGTGGCCGAGCGGTTCTAGGGGCTACAGTCCGGAACCGCGCGACTGCTACGGTCGCAGGTTCGAATCCTGATGTGATTTGTGTGATGTCCTTAGGGTAGTTAGGTTTAAGTAGTTCTAAGTTCTAGGGGACTGATGACCTCAGATGTTAAGTCCGATAGTGCTCAGAGCCATTTGAACCATTTTATGAGTAACCCTTACCAGAATGAGAGATGTACGTAAAACATTAATCTAAGCAATGGCGATTACATTAAAGTATATAAACTATTGGACACATCGTTGAAGAAGATCGATCTAGCGTGTTTGGCGGCGAAGCAAAACTATTGTCAGACGATTAATGCAGAACGACATCAGACACCATCAACAAATTTTTGCACTGTACTGACTAAGGGAGGAAGGGGGTTACATTAACTCTTCTTCTTGTAAAGTTATGATAGATTATATAATGTTCTAATAAATAATACTATGTGTTTTTATAGGTTTTTCTGTATTAAAGTAATGAATAGTTAATCAATGAGATGGTTAGTGCTGGTTTTTTCTACCCTCTTTTACGTTCACGTTCGTTCCATCCATCCATCGTAACTCATGCAAGAAATTAACTTGCCTTCTTTCTTTGCTTTTGTTGCTACCGCAGTCAGAAATTTAGTTTCATATCCGCAAGTTGCGGTGACTGCAACTGGTAATAAAAAGAGCTTTGCCAATAATAATGGATACTGATCCACCAGTGCGAACAGTATTTTGGTTCAAATGAAACTAACTGTATATAGTCGAAAACTCAAGAAATTTATTTGTCGGATTTCGAATCAGGGACAGACTTCACAATTTAGACTCTATTGCTGGTAACAGTTGCTCACTGCTAAGACTGTGTGGGCAGTAAAAGAAATTAACTGAAGAATAAACTTGGCCTGTAAAGCTTTTGGTAACTAAACACAGTTTTGAGAGAAAGCTTCCATTAAGGTAAGATTACATGACGTCGTCAGTGGGAGCAGTAGCCGATCTTCTACACACATCAAAAAAAGGTTTGCATCACCTCGGTTACGCGAGTTCCGGAACCTGTAGAGAAAATTGGAATAGATATAAACATAAACATCGTTTCCGCCCTTTTTATTGCTCATGAAAACCACGCATTGCATATTGTACCACCCCGTAAGTTCATCAAGGCACTGTTGGTCCAGATTGTCCCACTCCTTAAAGGCGATTCGGCGTAGATCCCTCAGAGTGGTTAGTGAGTCACGTCGTCCACAAACAGCCCTTTTCAGTCTATCGCAGGCATGTTCGATAGGATTCATGTCTGAAGAACATGCTGGCCACTCTAGTAGAGCGATGTCGTTATCCTGAAGGAAGTCATCCATAAGATGTGCACGAGGGGGGGGGGGGGCGAATAGTCGTCTATGAAGACGAATGCCTCGCCAGTGTGCTGCCGATATGGTTGCACTATCGGTCGGAGGATGGCATTCACGTATCGTACAGCCGTTACGGCGCCTTCCACGACCACCAGCGGCGTACGTTGGCCCCACATAATGCCATCCCAAAAACAGCAGGGAACCTCCACCTTGCTTCACTTGCTCGACAGTGTGTCTAAGGCGTTCAGCCTGACCAGGTTGCCTCCAAACACGTTTCCGACGATTGTCTGGGTGAAGGCATACGCGACACTCATCTGTGAAGAGAACATGATGCCAATCCTGAGCGGTCCATTCGGCATGTTGTTGGGTGCATCTGTACCGCGCTGCATGAAATCGTGGTTGCAAAGATGGAGCTCGCCTTGGACGTCGGGAGTGAAGCTGCTCATCATGCAGCCTATTGCGCATAGTTTGAGTTGTAAAACGACGTCCTGTGATTGCACGAAAAGCATTATTCAACGTGGTGGCGTTGCTGTCAGGGTTCCTCCAAGTCATAATCTGTAGGTGGCGGTCATCCACTGCAGTAGTAGCCCTTGGGCGGCCTGAGCGAGGCGTGTCATCGACAGTTCCTGTTTCTCTGTATCTCCCCCATGTCCGAACAACATCACTTTGGTTCACTCCGACATTCCTGGACACTCCCCTTGTTGAGGACTCATCCTGGCACAAAGTAACAATGTGGACGGGATCGAACCGCGGTACTGACCGTCTAGGCACGGTTGAACTACAGCAACACGAGCCGTGTACCTGCATCCTGATGGAATGACTGGAACTAATCGGCTGTCGGGCCCCCTCCGTCTAATAGGCGCTGCTCATCTATGGTTGTTTACATCTTGGGCGGGTTTAGTGACATCTCTGAACAGTCAAAGGGACTGTGTCTGTGATACAATAACCACAGTCAACGTCTATGTTCAGGAGTTCTGGGAACCGGGGTGATGCGAAACTTTTTTGATGTGTGTATATTTGAGAATCTAGTCTATTTTTAGAACACTTTATTGCCTAGATCCCAAGATTTGTTGTATAGATAACCAGTTTCAGCCAGTACAGTGGCCATCTTCCACAATCCCATAAATTGTATAGAGTACTGAGCACTCTCACATAGTGCAAAGAAACGGAGCGGAAATCCATGTGTATGACATCTTACCGTTCGTGAGATAGTAACCGTAATCAGTACAACGCACCATCTGCATGACATGGCAACCATCTGAAGTTGTCCTGGTGACGAAAACAGGTAAACTGGTTATCTACGTAACAAAACTTGCGACCTAGGCAATCAAATGCTCTAAAAGGATGCTACACTCTTCCACTATTGGACTGAAACTTCACAAGGAGAGTATATATTTAATAAATATTATAATCTAATAATATAGTGATGATAAAGACTATTTTTATATATTTCAGAGACATGAATAAAATACAATGATATCATTTTTGTCTTAACCCTCGGAAAGGTTAATACTAGCTGCAGGGAAACACTAGGTTGGGAACCAGTAGTGTGCGGAAAGATAGCGCGTCACGGAGTGGAAGGAAATACAAGACAGGCGTACAAAATTGTACTCTGCAGATATCTCCGACCTTCCCGACACATGTCGCCATTTCACATTCACCGGTCACTAATGATCTGCGGTAGCGCCACATTTACGACACGGCGTACCCTCGATAAACGTATCAGAAAGTGCAAAGGAAAAAAAAATACATGCAAATTAAGATTTTCGCGAGGTGTCAGTGAATCTCTGAAATCTTCTCGGTTTAATGTCCCATTAGATTACATGCTTGCAAGCACTGACTCTCTATTTCTTTATCTAATATTTCGGCCCTGCGTCATTCGACCATCAGCCGAGTGGGCCAACAGACTCATGAAGAAATAGGGTTTCTATGGATGTATACCCAGAATCTAATGGGTCAATCATTTGGACGCCAAATCTTCTCTTTCTCCCTCTCTCTTTCTGTTGAAGATTTAATATTCACAAGAAGATGGAAAGGGAAACACGCTTTCCGAGAAGTCGCGTAAACACGTGGCAAGAAATCGGAGAAATTTCAGTTTGGAGACTGTTGCGCTCTAGTTGCTCAAATATGTGATTTCTTAAAACACAGCGCGTTTCGGCAGATATCGTCTCATGAGCACTGTCAAATTCTTGCAAAAATACTTTGTAACACGTATACAAGATATCTTCTTTTGTCATCAACCTCCTGATTCGTTTGATGCGGCCCGCCACGACACACTATCCTGAGAGAATCTCATCATCCTAGTGTAGCACTCGCATCTAACGCCCTCAGTTATTTGTTTGATGTGTTTCAACAACAGCATTGTATAGTAGTGAAACATGAACTGTGGAAAAACCAGAACAGAAGAGAATCCAAACATTTTAGTGCGATGCTACAGAACAGTGTAGAAAATTAGGTTAATTCATAAGATAAGGAATGACGAGGTTCTCCGCAGAATCGCCGACGAAAGGAATATATGGTAAACACTGACAAGAAGAAGGGACAGGATGATAGGACATCTGTAAAGACTTCAGAGAATAACTTCGATAGTACTAGAGCGAGCCGTACAGGATGAAACTGCAGAGGTAGGACAGGTTGGAATACATCGAGCAAATAATTGAGAACGCAAGTTGCAATTGCTACACTGAAATGAAGAGAGGGGCACAGGAGAGGAATCCATGGTGCGCTGCATCAAACCACTCAGAAGACTGAGAATGTTCCAATCTCCGTCTCCCCCTACAGTTTTTTGGCCTGTACACCTCTCTCTAGTACCATGGAAGTTATTCCCTGATGTTTTAACACATCACTTGTCATCCTTTTTCTTCTTCTTGTCAGTGTTCTCCATATGTGGTTTCAATTATTACATTTTATCACTGTAATAACCTGTACACATGTCAAGCCCACTGTAGACTTTATCTGTTGTGTCCTTCATTTATCGCATTCTGTATAGTTATGTAACTGAAGAATATGTGTAGACTTACAGAAGCGACATCTAACGAGCCTACGGCACAAACATACAGTATGTTGTGGCAACTGTACTGCAGTTTATTATAAACAGTGGTGCCGTTGACAGTTATGACCCAGACGGCACTGTGACCTAATTTAGAGCCTGTTTTAAATATGTACGATGATACTGACCTGATTTTTTGTATATTCTGTGACGTTGACTCTATAGATTTATTATGTTAGCACATGGCATACTATTTTAAGCACATGTCTCCACATCCACAAAAGTAAAAATTTTTCGTTAAGGCACATTTTGTTGTTTAAGATGTTATCTATCTATTAGTTGTGTTTCATTTCCTATGTTTTGCTGCAGATCTGAAGAAACCGATATGTGATCATTGACGAAAATAAAAGAAAAACACATTTATCCTCCATATGTTCTTATCCTCGCACATTTCGTGGGAAACCTCATTTCTTATCAGTCTACCTAATTATCAACGTCATTATTTAGCAACACATCTCAAAAGCTTCGACTCTCGACTTTTATTACAATACTGTGCTCCAAACGTACATTGTCAGAAAATTCTTCCTCAAATTAAGGTCGGTGTTTGATACTAGCGAACTTCTTTTGGTCGGGTTCAAAAATGGTTCAAATGGCTCTGAGCACTATTGGAGTCGACTTCTAAGGTCATCAGTCCCCTAGAGCTTAGAACTACTTAAACCTAACTAACTTAAGGACAGCACACACATCCATACCCGAGGCAGGATTCGAACCTGCAACCGTAGCGGTCGCGCGGTTCCAGACTGTAGCGCCTAGAACCGCTCGACCACCCCGGCCGGCTTTTGGTCGGGAATGCCCTACTTCGTTCGTCATTTATTATCTTTCTTCCAAGGTAGAATCCCTTCACTTAGTCTACACTGTGGTCCCCAGATTTTTTGCTAAGTTATCGCAATCCTCATTTTTACTCTTCCTCAATACTTTCGCCTTTTTTGGATTTTCATTAGGCTATTCATTCCATTTAACAGATCCTGTTATACTTCTTCACTTTTACTGAGGATACTACTGTCATCAAGAAACCTTATAATTTACATTATTCACCCCAAATTTTAATCCACTCTTTAACCTGTCTTTTAATTCCATCTATCCTGCTTCAACGTACCGGATTGAACAGTACAGACAAAAGACTGCTTTCCTGTCTTACATTCTTTTTAACCTGGGCACTTCGTTCTTGGTCATCTATTCTCATTGCCCCCTCTTGGTTATTGTACGTACTGTATAGCTACAACTATTTACCAGAGAATTTCGAACATCTTATACAATTTGACATTACCGAAAGCTTTTTCTAGGTCGAGCGATCCTAAAAATATGCCTTCATTGTTCTGAAGTTTTACTTCCATTATAAAGCGCAAAGTCAGAACAGCTTCTCTGGTGCCTTTACCTTTTCTAAACACAAAAAATTTGATCCATGAGTTATTAAGCCAATTATTCGATGGTTTCCACACTTTGTTGTTGTAGTTTGTTATCCACTTTGATGAAAGTAATCCTGGAACTGAATTGTTCACAGTAGTTCATTCTTTGCTCTACCTTCCAGCTTATGACGAATCCTATTACCGTTATACTATTTTGTGCTACTGTTGATGTTACCCTATATATTAGTCTGCCCAAAAATATTCCTCTTCTTTCTATTTTCGTTCACTGGCACCTACTATATCGAGGGTGAGACTCAGCACTTCAAAAGTGGTTGAAATAGTTCTAATCACTATGGGACTTAACATCTGAGGTCATCAGCCCATCTGAGGTCATCAGCCCCCTAGACTTAGAACTATTTAAACCCAACTAACCCTAAGGGCATCACACACATCCATGCCCGAGGCAGGATTCGAACCTGCGACCGTAGCAGCAGCGCTGTTCCGGACTGAAGCGCCTAGAGCCGCTCGGTCACAGCTTCCGGCCTCTGCATTTAATTTCCAAAATTTGTACCTTTCCTATCACGTTCAAACTTGTGACATTCCACACTCCGGCTAATAGAATGTTACGCTTCCGTGGGCGAGCGGTTCTAGGCGCTTCAGTCTGAAACCGCGCGACTGCTACGGTCGCAGGTTCGAATCCTGCCTCGGGCATGGATGTGTGTGATGTCCTTAGGTTAGTTAGATTTAAGTAGTTCTAAGTTCTAGGGGACTGATGACCTCAGAAGTTAAGTCCCATAGTGCTCAGAGCCAATTGAACCATTTTGTTACGCTTTCGTTGGTTATTCGATCTTTTTCTCATGTTCACCTCCTCATTGGGAATCCCTCTAGGCGATTCGAATCGGGGTTCGGAAACTTTCGCTAACGGTGAGATGATCGTAATACTTTTTCAATTGCAGGCCACATATCCTATGGATGCACAGTATGTGTCTTTTACACAGTGGTTTCCATTGCCTTATAGATCCTCAGGTTGTTGATTACAGCTGATTTTTCCGCCTTTCAGTGATAGTTTTGCAGCCCAAGAGCAAGCTAACGCCCCCAACGGCTATGGCACTTCTGACCTCTTTCACAAGACCTTTGGCAGAACAAATGTGACTCTTTGTACCGGAAGTCTTCGCCTGCCATTGCTAATAATTTATATTCTAAATTTAAGGTCTACTGGAGTCGAACCAGGGACCCACAATGTTTTAATTACCAGTCAAAATAGCTACCCCAAGACTACGTTATTTTTTACTATAGCATAGTATAAAGTCCGTAATTACTGGTGGAACTTACTTATTATCTCAGTAAATTCTTTTCATTATCTATTTATGGTTGATAACAGCAAAGGACTTGGAAGAGCAGTTGAACGCAATGGACAGTGTCTTGAAAAGAGGGTATAAGATGATCATCAACAAAAGCAAAACGAGGATAATGGAATGTAATCGAATTAAGTCGGGTGATGCTGAGGGAATTAGATTAGGAAATGAGACACTTAAAGTAGTAAAGGAGTTTTGCTATTTAGGGAGTAAAATAACTGATGATGGTCGAAGTAGAGAGGATATAAAATGTAGACTGGCAATGACAAGGAAAGCGTTTCTGAAGAAGAAAAATTTGTTAACATCGAGTATAGATTTAAATGTCAGGAAGTCGTTTCCGAAAGTATTTGTACGGATTGTAGCCATGTATGGAAGTGAAACGTGGACGATAAATAGTTTAGACAAGAAGAGAATAGAAGCTTTCGAAATGTGGTGCTACAGAAGAATGCTGAATATTAGATGGGTAGATCACATAACTAATGAGGAGGTATTGAACAGAATTGGGGAGAAGAGGAGCTTGTGGCACAACTTGACTAGAAGAAGGGATCGGTTGGTAGGACATGTTCTGAGACATCGAGTGGTCACCAGTTTAGTATTGGAGGGCAGCGTGGAGGGTAAAAATCGTAGAGGGAGACCAAGAGATGAATACACTAAGCAGATTCAGAAGGATGTAGGCTGCAGTAGGTACTGGGAGATGAAGAAGCTTGCACAGGATAGAGTAGCATGGAGAGCTGCATCAAACCAGTCTCAGAACTAAAGACCACAACAACAACAACAACAATGCATTTGTGTAGTTTGGAAATTTTTGACTGTACTTAAAGGCGTAATTTTTAAGAGGTTGATAATGGGAGTATGTCTCCTGAAACATGTTTTATTGCAGAAATTAAATAAATCACAAATGGTTCAAATGGCTCTGAGCGCTATGCGACTTAACTTCTGAGGTCACCAGTCCCCTACAACTTAGAACTACTTAAACCTAACTAACCTAAGGACATTACACACATCCATGCCCGAGGCAGGATTCGAACCTGCGACCGTAACGGTCGCGCTGTTCCAGACTGTAGCGCCTAGAACTCCTCGGCCACACCGACCGGCAAATGAATCACACATTAGGTCAACAATCTATGAAATAACGTAGCTATACAGGTGTCCTATGTCTTTACAATAGATATAAATGACTTTTTTGAGCCATAAGATATTACAAATGTTTCTCCAAAATAATTCTATTGCCTTTTATGCTTTAAACTGCTACACCCTTGTAAAAAGATGTTTATCTAGGTACTAATAACTACAGCACTACAGCAAAGAACAATCTTAACGCAGCATCCAGTTTGAAGCGGCTTCTCAAAATAGGCGGACACCGTAATTTATCATCTTAGATTTTTTAGACCGCTTATCTAACCATCCCGGTGTTCCAGGAAATTCGTGAAACTTGTGAGAATTAACAGACGCTTTACAACGTGATGGGAAGACATTTAGAAAATTAATATAAAAATATGACACAGACATTGTAGTATAAACTTTCCACCGCATTATAGACCGTACGCAACAGCGACGTGGACGTGGCCGCTGGCCGCTTTTGCATTACATACGAGTAATCCGTCAAAGTGCCGTGTTCAAAGAAAGCGTCGTCGTCGCCCATGTCCACGTCTTTCCCCCGGGTATTTCTTTGAAGACTGCCGCAGGCCAGAACGAAGAATAAAGAGGAGAAAAGACGCGCAGAGTAGCAAAGAAGAGCAGGTCGGCGAGTGGCGCCAGGGAGGGCTGGAGAGGACAGATAAGCGGGGACTGTGGCGCACTGCCTGACACCGAGCTGACAAACCACGAGTGCGGCCTCAGTCTTCCAAGCCTAGGCCACTTCTCGTAGACAATTAAAAGCGACGACACTGCAAAGCGATTATAAACTCTAGGTGACCATTCAATTGGTAGGCCCCAGGTCATACTCAAATGTTTCCAACGCAACTAGATAACCTATACGACATTAACTTTCTAGAATCTAATTGAAGTTGCCGGGCTGAGAGACCGAAGTCACTTTTTACTAAGTTTCTTCTTCTCCTTTAGGGGACGTGTTCAGAGATGAAACTCCTCCAATTACATAGGAATCTCAAAGCAATGCCCCCACAGATCCAAGGCCCTTTCAAATCTCTATGCAATTGTTTCACCTCTGAAAAGGTCCCTGGCAGACCGTGCTATAAATTCGGCTCCTCTTAAGCTATTGACGTAGTGAAATATGTTTCATCTCTGAAGATTTTCCCCACAGATATGGATTTTCCCACAGATATGCTTCACCCACTGCCTCTCAGCTCGGAAGTAAAAATGGGACTCTAGGAGCCTTCATTATACTGTTCCTCTGTGGCCAAGGTTGTACAACCGGAGAGAAGGAAAACAAATAACAGCTTAACGTCCCGGTAACAATTTCATTAGAGACAGGGCGAAATCAATACTAGAAAAGAAATTATATATCACTTTTCGAAAGGATTCATTCCGGCGTTCTTCTTAAGTGCTTCAAGGAGAAACGTGAATCTAAATAGCCTGGTGAAAATTTGAATCCTTCCGAAATGTAAGTCCACTGACTCAACCAGTGAGCCATCTCATTTCATCGATTCATAAGAAGTTGTCTCAGACTGCGATACTTCTGTGACTGTCCGGCAGCAAACTGCGAAGGTCGTTAACAAAGTTTGTCATCTACGTTGGAAGGATTTAAACCTTTCATTCTCATTTACATATTTTCAGTAAAAAAGGTGACCCTTTTCTGTACTCACCGTAACAGAATTCACATTTATCCGCATGTATGCGACAGCATGCTTACCTGAACGACGCACATAACAACGCGAATTTCCCGTGCTCATACCTTAGATTCTATTGGTGATAAAAAGGTAGGGCCAAAGTTTTGGATAGCCCTTTGCCTAGAGACTGTTTGTATACCAAACAAAAGGATCGTCTTAGTGCCACTATCCTATAGTACAGGGTCAAAGTATGAACATCATACGCTTCCTCTTGCTTAAACAAATGGAGAAAATCGGTTGGTTCTTTCTGCATTTGAGGTAGTCTACAGTGCGCTTGATGTGACTTGACAGAGGCACCATTAGTTCATGGGCGGTTCCTGAAGAAAAAACCCAAAAAGCGTTTTTCACCAGTTTTTTTCCCCACAGCAGCGGACCAAACCGTAGCCGCGGATTCCAAGACGGCTATGCACAGAAAATTTCTGAAATTCTTACGATATGTACTTAGACTACGATATCGAACTACCTTCAAAATTTTCTTGACATTGAAACTACTGAGTGTAGCTGCTGAGTGAAACTGAAACTTCTGTCTCTTCACTTGGTGAAACTACTGAGTATACTTTACTTATTTTTATCATTCCAGCACTGACCTACGGAATTTTCCCCGACAAAGACATCTCAAACTTAAGCTATTCATTTATTACCCACAATCCACAAGCCCAACGCAATCTGAATGCTATGCAATGACAATATGGCTTCAAATAATTAAAACAAAAGAATGGCCCTGAATTGCAAGAAATCCTAACAATAACCCAAACTTTTTCATAAATCACTTATCTCACAGGAAATCTTCATAACACGAACTACAGCAATTACAGCAAGCAGCAACTACAGCCAGCGACAGGTGAAACATTAGTGTTTCTGCAATGTGAGTCAGGAACATGTGGTGTCGTACACGCTCGACTGTGTGGACAACGTACATGAGGAGTACGATGACGACGATACGTGCTTAATAAGTAAAAGTAATACTGAAACAGGTGCCGAACCACGTAGTTCATTATCCTTATCGGACTGGGAGCCACAAATCCAGTGAAATCTTGTAAATGACAATCGTTGTGCAAGGAGCGGGTACTAAATGCAATTACGTACGTGCAAGGTCATCCGCAGTATATAAGAAAAAATTATGAACAGATTTCGAATACGTTCACAGGAATATGACCATGTAATACATAAGAAAAACTACGGATATTCAAGGGAGGACAAAGTGCACTTGTTACAACAGTTGGTATTTGCGAGTTTCAAAGAAGCTCGATACAATTTACAGAATGTGCATGATAGTGATCTACTACGTTGAGCACATGAAACTGCGCGCGACATAGATTACAGTGATCTCAAGGGATGCAGTGGATAGTTGCATAATTTCAAACTGTGCTACAGAATTGGAGGACATAATGAAATTTAAAACAAAGCGTCAATTTGACGAAACACAGCAAACTGCGGAGTTGGCCCGAAAATATGTAGATGAGATAAACAAGCTCATCCAATCGTACAGTAAGGAAATTTTGTTTTGAGTTGCCACCAATCGGGATATGAAGAGGAAATGCATATGAAAGTAATCCTGGAATTTAGAGGTACCACGAGAATTATGTCAGGATCAGCTAACATCAATGCCTTAACGCATTCATACACAATTATGTTGACTGTCAATCTGGATGATAAAATGGCTAGAATATTGTTTATTCTGCTGCGAGAAGTTAGAGGTGCTCTGTCCCCTACGATTTTTTCTCGTGTGCGTGATCTTACGAGGGCAGTAGAGAATATATACGTCACAACAAGCAAGCGTGGGAAAATGGGCGTAAGAGAACTGCAACAATGATTTGAGCACTGTTTTTGACCAATAGCTGCAAAATAACTTGCTTTAACTTTATTTCTGGTCTGGGTATACAAATCATTTAGAGCAAACTATCCCTCCTGAAAATTGTGTGACATTGCAGTTTATACTACTTGGAACCAGCGGATAAATCCAGTCTCTAGATGTTTGTTTTTGCCGTGCCTATAAAACACATTATCGCACTATCTGCAGCTACGCCATAAAGGATTGTCAGTTTCACGATAAAGTTCACAACAGACTGTTTCGCATTCAGTTGCATGCCATCACATTCCATCAGTTCTGATCACCCAGTGGACCAATATGATTCTACAGGCATTCCTTAAGAGTGAATACCTAGCTGAGCGTTCTGCATCTTTTGTACGTCACAATGAGTTCGCCTTTGATCTTGATGGTGCTAATCTTTGTAATCACTGTACTGCTCCATTTTAAATTCGGTGTTGATGGTGCAAGTTAATGGTCTGTTTTGAACATTTCTTGAATGTCGAAGATGACCATTTTGTGAAGAGAAGTACGTACATCCCATAGGAGGTTGATCTCTGCACATCCTGGACACACATTTTCAGTCTCCCTCATTATGCATATGGTGAAGCATTAGCAGCTAATATTTTTTTTGTTTGTTAACACAAAACTTTCAAGTGAGAGTTGTTAAAGACTGAACTTGCGACCTCGCACTCAAGGTGTTCCTTGTTAATGAATATATCATCGCGGCCATGTTATTTGTCCCACATCGCGTTCGGCTCGGACTCGGACTCTGTGGCAGCCGGCCCCTGGCCAGGTCTTATGTCCAAGAGTGTATCTATCACCTACAGCGTACGTACTTTACTGAGAGAATATGGTTTGTATGAGAGTCGTACATACTCCTTTCCTGTGAGCCAGTTTACGTTCAGATTTCTGCGAATACTCTCTGTACTCACATTTTGGGTGGCCACACGGGAAGAGAACGTCGCAAAATGATGGTACAACGCTACTGGAAACTTTTACTACTCGGTCTTTGTCATCTTGTTTGCGTAGAATGGCGTAATAGCTTTTGGATTTCGAGACAAATACTTCTGCATACACTTGCTGCTCGTCAGTATATATTACATATTCTGGCTTTCTTAGACATTGATTGTGAATTTTTAGGTCTGGCTGGCTGGCAAGATAGAAGAGATTTCTGTTTACCCACATTATAATATTCTTTTTAAGTAGGGGTTAGTGAGAGGAATGGCGCTGATACCCTCTCTTGCCCCCGATGGGTACACGGTGTTCGTTGCCTCAATGAAGTGTATATCTTACTTACTTCGCTATCTAATTTTAAAACGGTCGTGACCGCTGCAAGACGCTCTGTACGTTATGAAGTCTTCCCTCAACAGTCAAGCGCAACGTCATAATTGCTTCTCGATAACTTTTGTATTTTCTAAGACCAAATTGACCACTGTCCAGTTGCGACATCTACATTTATACTCCGCAAGCCACTCAACGGTGTGTGGCAGAGGGCACTTTACGTGCCACTGTCATTACCTCCCTTTCCTGTTCCAGTCGCGTATTGTTCGCGGGAATAACGACTGCCGGAAAAGCCTCCGTGCGCGCTCGAATCTCTCTAATTTTACATTCGTGAACTCCTTGGGAGGCATAAGTAGGGGGAAGCAATATGTTAGATACCTCATCCAGAAACGCACCCTTCGAAACTTGGACAGCAAGCTACACCGCGATGCAGAGCGCCTCTCTTGCAGAGTCTGCCACTTGACTTTGCTAAACATCTCCGTAACGCTATCACGCTTACCAAATAACCCTGTGACGAAACGCGCCGCTCTTCTTTGGATCTTCTCTATCTTCTCTGTCAATCCGACCTGGTACGGATCCCACACTGATGAGCAATACTCAAGTACAGGTCTAACGAGTGTTTTGTAAGCCACCTCCTTTGTTGATGGACTACATTTCCTAAGTACTCTCCCAATGAATCTCAACCTGGCACCCGCCTTACCAACAATATTCCCCTAATCTGGTGATTCGTAAAAAAAAAGAGAATTTACATCGGGACTTACACGAATTATCTTGCAGCAGGAACTAACTAATAAATGGTCAGGAGCAGACTTGGGCACTGTGCATCCACGCATCCCGCGGTTAGGCTGTGTGTAACGCAGTGACGCTAACTCACTTCCCGAAATTGGATCAACAACAGCGGGAAGCAGACACAGCCGGATGCAGTTCGGCAGTCCCGCAGGGAATTTCCGGCGCAACGACATTTGGAACAGTTGCCGTACGCCGCCGACGAACGTAAAAGCCCCCCCCCCCCCCCCCCCCCGCGAAAGCCCAGATGCGCTGCCTCTCTCAGGAAGAAGAGATGGTAAAACATTTTCCCCATTCGCCCCGCCGCTGCAGTAGAGAGCAAAAGCCCTCAGAACAAAAGGTGGAGAAGAACAAAACTTGGAGATAAACAATACAGGTAAAAGCAGCAGCAGTCGTGGCTGCAACAAAAATGAAAAGCAAGTAGCGAGGCGGCGCGACAAAGGCCGGCGAGCGTGCCATTGTAGGCTCAGCCGCCGTTGTCTGCGGCCCTCTGCATAAATCACATTTCCGCCCAGCGAGAGGATGAGGCACAACTTCCCCGAGTCACAGGCCGCACGACAAGGTTACCTACACGTCAAATGCTTTTCGCCCTTCATTGGGCGTAACGGAATAAGTCCAGTTTCCATAATTCAACAGTAGACACTAAGATACTTCCGCTCGAAGGTTCTAATATTAATGTGTATTAACCGTAGGTGCATAAAAATTTCTAGGTCATAGCGTGAATTTGAGGGACAGGATAAAACAGTGGAATCGACTGATTGAGGTTAACATTTGGATACTTATTCATTTATTAATAACCAGTGTCAGTCAAGATTAATAAAACAAGCGCAATTGAACTTAACCAAAAAAACTATCCTAATAACTGAAATCAAACTGAGAACAGTAAAATATTTTAAACACTAAGACGCAATAAAATTCTAAAGCATTTAGTATCACAAGCAACTCGTCATAAGAATAATGACAAGTTGAACAAGTACTTCCAATTTTTATTCAGTTTTAAAAATGAAATATTTAATAAAGCACTATCTAATCGAATCGTTAAAAATGACAACCACTAGTTTAATTAAAACCGAATGAAATTTCAATTTCACCATATTTTAGAAAAAACACGTGCTTATGATAACAATTTGCAAATAGATCGGCACCAATTCTGAATTTACGTTGCACCATGAGCAGTAGGTAACTTCCGTAGCATAGTCCTTTTGATCCCTAGCGTTCATTGTGTCATAGAATGTGCTTTAGCGTATGGACGTCAGTTCTCTGCAGCCCCAGCTCACAATTCGAAACAGTGTACCACGGCTTTTTGCTAGAGCCAGAGAGTACAGCAGTTTTATGTACAAGTCGAAGAAGGCGGCTGTTAACCACCAATGTGCACTCACACAAAACCTGTCGCTATAGAACAACATTTAAATGCATTCAGCAGTCAGATTCATAGAAGCACTATCAGGTACTCAAACAATTGTCTAGTAACAGCGTATACTCATACGAAGCCCGTCACACGTGGAATCACACGAATACAATGTATGGCCAGATCCGTGAACACATTTTAAATACACCCAATCGCCGCACATTCTTTGCCAATCGATCACTTTCATCTCTCCAGTGCAGCCAGGTAAATGCTTCTGAAACCAGAGAGAGCAGACCACGAGGCATCCGGAAATACACTACCGGCCATTAAAATTGCTACACCAAGAAGAAATGCAGATGATAAACGAGTATTCATTGGACAAATATATTATACTAGAACTAACGTGTGATTACATTTTCACGCAATTTGGGTGCATAATTCCTGAGAAATCAGTACTCAGAACATCCACCTCTGGCCGTAATAACGGCCTTGATGCGCCTGGGCATTGAGTCAAACAGAGCTTGGATGGCGTGTACAGGTAAAGCTGCCCATGCAGCTTCAACACGATACCACAGTTCATCAAGAGTAGTGACTGGCGTATTGTGACGAGCCAGTTGCTCGGCCACCATTGACCAGACGTTTTCAATTGGTGAGAGATCTGGAGAATGTGCTGGCCAGGGCAGCAGTCGAACATTTTCTGTATCCAGAAAGACCCGTACAGGACCTGCAACACGCGGTCGTGCATGGTGTAGGGTTTCGCAGGGATCGAATGAAGGGTATAGCCACTGGTCGTAACACATCTGAAATGTAACGTCCACTGTTCAAAGTGCCGTCAATGCGAACAAGGGATGACCGAGACGTGTAACCAATCGCACCCCATACCATCACGCCGGGTGATACGCCAGTATGGCGATGATGAATACACGCTTCCAATGTACGTTTACCGCGATGTCGCCAAACACGGATGCGACCATCATGATCCTGCAAACAGAACCTGGATTCATCCGAAAAAATGAAGTTTTGCCATTTGTGCACCCAGGTTCGTCGTTGAGTGCACCATCGCAGGCGCTCCTGTCTGTGATGAAGCGTCAAGGGCAACCGCAGCCATGGTCTCCGAGCTGATAGTCCATGCCCTTCCAAACGTCGTCGAACTGTTCGTGCAGATGGTTGTTGTCTTGCAAACGTCCCCATCTGTTGACTCAGGGATCGAGACGTGGCTGCACGATCCGTTACAGCCATGCGGATAAGATGCCTGTCATTGCGACTGCTAGTGATACGAGGCCGTTGGGATCCTGCACGGCGTTCCGTATTACCCTCCTGAACCCTCCGATTCCATATTCTGCTAACAGTCATTGGATCTCGACCGACGCGAGCAGCAGGGTCGTGATACGATAAACCGCAATCGCGATAGGCTAAAATCCGACCTTTATCAAAGTCGGAAACGTGATGGTACGCACTTCTCCTCCTTACACGAGGCTCACAACAACGTTTCACCAGGCAACGCCAGTCAACTGCTGTTTGTGTATGAGAAATCGGTTGGAAACTGTGAATGCTCTGAAAAGCTAATAATTTGCATATCACTGCATCTTCTTCGTGTCGGTTAAATTTCGCGTCTGTACCACGTCATCTTCGTGGCGTAGCAATTTTAATGACCAGTAGTGTATATACTCTATTGCTTTCCATAGCCCGTTGATGGGTACAAATTCATACGCATTTTCTAAATCCATAAATGTTAGGTACATTTCTTGACCCTTACAATGCACCGTCTCACTTATTCGCCTAAGGATAAAAATATGACTCATAGAAGATTGTCCAACTGTAAAACCTGCCTGTTTCTCTCACATCTTCTCCTCGATCTTATTCTTCAACCTGATTTTCAGTACAGCGTTAAAAAGTCTGCTGATCTCTCTGAGGGATGAAAGGCGGCCTGGGCGACCGGCCCGCCACCCTCCCCCTCCTTGGCCGCGCCAGACAAAGGCTGCACCTTACCTCCAGTTCGATAGGTAGCCTGGTTACGGACTTAGCCCACAGAGTTTACCTTTACCTTACAGAGACGTAGATAAATTGGGTAAGAAATCAAACGACATGTAAAATCTCTGTAAAGAGCCACCAAATACCAAAGGCCCGCTGTACCAAAGTGCTCAGAAAATATCCCTAAACAGCTTCTGAAATTTTGTCGGTGGCACTCTCGTTGACCCTGTAAAATAGAACATTATTGGCTACATTCGAAATTTTTCTATTTATACTAAGTTCTGAGCAGCTAGTAAAAATGTTAGAGCACCTTTGTCCTCAGTTAGGGGAAAATGACATCATGGACAAGCTGGAGGACGTCATTTCAGTTCTTCGCACAGACATCCAGATTTAGGTTTTCAATTATTTCCCTATGTCACTTATGGCGAATGCAGGGAAGATTCCACTGAAATGGCACAGCCGATTTTGTAAAATGATATGGGATTGTCTTCGTGCTTCTTAAATATACTCAATTGTGCATGTTATGAAAGGCAACAGGAAAGGCTGAGTTTGGTACAGTAGACGATTAGGAAACAACCCTATCGAGAGTTACACGCGCGGTGCTGTAGCATATGTCAAACATATTGTGCCCATAAACACAACTTTTGGATTAAATTTGTGGAAAATCTTTGAAGAATCATGAACAGCATGATTCAAAGAACAAGCCTCATACCAAGAGGAATATTTTTTTTTTTTTTTTTTTTTTTTTTTTTTTTTTTTTTTTTTTTTTTTGCAGCAAAGAAGGTGAAGCATCGACTGACAGCCGATAGAAACTTCTGAAGAGAGTGATGGTAACAGCTGCCGAAAGCTGAAGAATCTTAACTCAGCTGATGCGGCTTCAAAATCAACTTCATACCCGAGCCCAGTCTTCTGCTTCATGAAGCTTCTTATTTGTCCACAGGAACTTGTGTGATTGTCATTCTATTCCACCCTTAAAGGTGACAAGGCTCAAAGCCTCCATACAACGCCTCCTCCCCCTTCCCCAACACCCACCCCCGTCAATTTTGTAGCCAGAAATTCTGATCCGTTTATTCATGTCCAATGAACAATAATTTCAATTTTTGTTCAATACTCATACACTTCCCCTAGAGTTAGAGTGGACTATTCGAGTTCTGACCCGTTTTAGAGTCGGGGACTTCTCATCCAAACATTAGAAGAGTTGATAGTGGGGCAGAGAGAATAACAGTTGGGAATTTTTTGGAGGGAATTTTCAGTTCCAGCATTTGCCTTACAGCGAAGGTGAACCTCCCAAAAAACTTGGTTAGAGTCAAGGGGCGGGAACTATTTTAGTGCAATTCTGGAAAGGGTATGTTCCAGAAAAGAAAACTAAAAGCT